>NC_053423.1:2091929-2096929 GCF_016859285.1 Xiphias gladius | reverse complement strand
CAGTATTTTTGTTTTTTGTACTGGTGTTTTTGAACAAAAATATTTCTTTAGGATGCCGTACATGGAAAATGTACTCTCTCAGGGTTTTTCCTGGTTGTGAATCAGATGGATGTGGTACCATCCTGATCATGTGCACAAGAGCATGTGTATCGTACCCTCAGCTGTCTCAAGCAAATACTTTTTACAAGCAACATATTTTGGGAGTTCTAGTGAATCCTGATGAATTTCCAAATCGACAATTAAAAAAAAAACTATTTAGGGGATGTCAGTGTATGCATTTTTCACAATTCCATGACATTTTAAAGACTAAATTAAATGATAAATTGGAAAATTAATCAACAGATCAATCAATAAGGAAAATAATCTTTTCTTTCAGCCCTACAACAAACCTTTGCTGCTTTTGTGTCACGTTTACAAATTTACTCTAGAATTTTTAATGTGTATCAGTTGATACACATTAAAAATGTGTACCAGCTGCTGATACACATTATCACCAGCTGATATTTGGCATAATGAGAAAAATTGCTGTAATTTTTTTATCGTATTATGTTTATGCTTTTGGAATTTCTTCCAAAATTCTGTCTGATTATTTTACACTGAAGAAAGACAAACAATGCCCCAATGTCCACAACAACTATGTTTTGGGAAAAAAAAATGTACTGTGTGTTGTCCTCATCTTTATTTATTCCCCTCTTGGGGAAGATGTTTTAAAAGTGGCTTTGTGTTAACACACTCCTAATGACTTGGCAACTGAATACCCTCGCCTTGACTCCTCGTCCTGTCTTGGACTCTGATCCTCTCTATCATCTGTCCCTTCTACTTCTTGTGGTTATGCACCACTTTCAGATCTTAGAAATTTTCAGCAACTTGTCAGTAACACAAATAATTACTTTTTAACTTTCTATAATAATCCGATGATGTCAAGGTGGAACTGGGAAAGAAATTCAGCCCTGGACTTGAGGGGTTGGGGGATGTTCTGCTTGGGTTGGTGAGGGCATGCAGCACACTTTCATGTGCACACTAAATGACAGGCACACAGAGGGGGCCAGTAAAGAGAGAGACAGGGACAGTAAAAACTTTATGGATTTTTTGATGGCCCACCCGGATGTCTCCCAGTGCTCACAATGGCCAGTCTGACTATGGATGATGTGTGCGCTGATTCTCCGGCCTTCATAACTCTTCTTCTCATGAACTCACATTTTAAAGTAATCATTATTTGTAGGAGCTATATCTGCAAAGCTGAAAACATTATATAACATAACATTATAACATTCATTTAAGAAACCTTTTTAAGGTACTAGACATGCTCGGCAATATTCGCCTGAACATCCACAAAATACCAAGGTGTTGCCTCCTGACACATTCCTGCTGTAGGGAAAAAACAGACACTCTTAGTTTGGAGGAAATTCCTTGAGAAAAATTGCAGTTCTTCCTATTTGGCAGTTTTGGCAGCGCCTTTCCTGTTGCACAGAACTGATTACAATACAGCAACACCACATTGGTGTAATGCCGCAATTGCAGTTACAAATGACAGAAATTCACCGAGTGGTGGTGGAAGGATGGGGCATGGGCCAAGCAAGAACCTATTAAATTTTGGTTTCTTTTGGAAGAAACCATTAAAATCACCTTCCTTAATATTGCAAGATAGGGCATTTTTCGACATTTTCGTCAGTTTCTCAAGAAATAATGTATGGGTGTTGATGTCAAAAAAAAAAAATCAGACATACTTATAGTAATGAGATCTCTGAGTGTGAAGAAATTGGTGCAGATCCAAATTTTTATGACATAAATAATTTCTGGTACGAGACTACTTCCTTTTTCCTTTTATATTGCTATTATAAGAGCTAGACAGACCTGTATAGGATTGTTTGGCCATGGTGGAGGTATGTGCTCTACTGAGAGCTATTTTAGTCAGTATATTTATTATTAGTATATTATTAGTGTAATTATTAGTAAGTCCTAATTTTAATTTATAGTAGTGCATTGCCCATTCAAAACCTGCTTGTTATCTCATTAGTAGTTAAAATTTTATTCAGTCATCTAATCATCATCATCTCATTTCCACATCACAGTTGTGTTATGATATTAATAATAATAATAAAACCTATTTGTCAGACACCTGGTTAGAAAATACTGATTCAAAAGGATAGCCGTGACACATACACTCACTTGCAAATATATTAGTTATACCTACATAAAACTAATACAGTAAAATACAACAGACCTGCAGTAAATCCTCCCTTCACGAGGATTATAATGTTCAGTTTTTATTAAATTTGTTCGAAAGTGATGTTGATTTATTTTAATGTTCATTTTGGAGGCTGTAATTTGGTGCTGTTGAACTGTACTGGGTTATACTGAGAGGTGTTCCTAATAGTTTATCCATCCCATTTATTTGAATAAGATTGACAAAATATTAGAAACCATTAAAATAAATCAACATCCTCTGAAACGGTTTTTAAAAAATGAATATTATAATCCTCATGAAGGGAGGATTTATTGCAGGCCTGTTGTATTATACTTAATAGTTTTATCTATGTGCTCCTAATAAACTGGTAAGTGAGTGTAGATTAATTAAAATCACTGTGTGTCACCCTTTCCCTTAACTGGAGAATCAGCATTTTTACAGAAGAACTTGACTTAAAACTTAAAATGGGTATGACATGGATTTATTTCATCACTGGAGTAATTTACAGTAATAAAAATCACTGGCAAATGTATTTTTGCATTGGCAAGGAAAATATTTAAATCGATTTATTGTCAGTTTAAGCCATTTTCTCACTCATACATAGCCGTTTAAGGAAACAGAAAATATACAATGGCCGAATAACAACATTAGATGACGCATGGTGTAATGTTACATTATCATACTAGCAGCAGTGCATAAATTACTTATTCTACATGTTAATGATCCTAGTATATCATGCATGCTTGGGGATAAAAAGTAAACAAAACAGTGCTGTCTTCAAGTGACTGTGCATAGACATTTCTCAAATTATTAGTAGGATGACAAAAAATTAATGTGAACACAGAAATTTTTATGTGGTAGACAGCCTTAAAACGGTTGCAACAATCAACGGTTGCATTAAGTATTTGATGCACATATCACACACTGGGATATATTATACAGACAGAAGAACTAGTCGAGGTAGCCAGAATGTGATGATCTGGTAAAAGTAATAAAACTGCTGGTTTGGAACGTTCACATATGTTGATACTGGGAAATAGGACAGAGTATCGTTGGATGTGCACATTGTAAAGCCCTCTGACATATATTTGTGATTTCGGGCTGTATCAATCTGATTTTGTTTGACTTGACCTGACTGTAGGGCTTTACCTGAATAAGAATTTTCCAAGTCACATCATAAATACAGCTTCATTATTTTATTTAGTTATGTGTTAATGGGCCATGCTTGTTTAATATATTATTATGTTAAAAATACTTTGCATCAGTACTGATACATTTTCATCAATACACCTTATTTAGAGATCTGAGAAAAACTACATTACTATAATTACACTGTAATCTGTTCACCTCCAGTGGAGAAGCCTCTAAGAGTTCACTGCACAGGTCAAAGTCTCATGTTTTACTTGTAAGACTCATGCTTTAGAGTGTTTACTGGCATCTAACATGATCACCTTATGTGTCATGTGAAAACTTCATATCTAAGAAAAATAAAAACTATGTATCCTAACAATACTTAAGTAATACAATCCTAAAACACTGTGTCGGCAGATATTGTGCTGCTCTGCCCTTATTTTCCTTCAGCCCTCAGTATTTCCAATACAGTTAGATTAAAAAAATTGGTTTATAAAACTTTGTAGCTTGCCTGCCTTTGTAGCTACTGCAGTGCTACATGCTTCATGGCGACATTAGGTTCAAATAGGGGGTCCCCTTGACCGACGATTCATCTTATAAATGTTCACGGGGAGCCCTTTTTTACAGCTGTGCAAGCAAAAACACTGCTGGAGTGCATCCTGTCATAGAAAACAAGATTCACACATGGTATGCATCATATGCTATTGGTGTGTGTTGACATTAATCCAAGTGATCCATATGATCCAAGGCAAAGAGCAACACTTGTATTGAGTAACCATTAATTGTTTTTCCTCCTGTCATAGTTGATCAGCACTTAAACAGTTAAAGATTTCTGTTACACCTAACCAAGCGGTGTCAGCAGCAATTCCCATCTCAAGTGAATGCAGGATGAAGTCAGTCTTGTGCTCTTGTCTATTCCAAATAATGGTAAGTGGAAACTTAAAGAGATGTAGTCTGTCATGGAAATGCACTTCCAGTTTTGTGTAAATGTCAGCGAAACAATACCTTTGGGTCATCTGTCATTAATCTCTCCCATTTTTCTAATCAATCTGCCCTGGTAAAAGTTGATCAAGAATGACTTACACCTCCTCTAACTTTTATGGTGCAAGCTGTTTTTACTATATGATCATTATGTTTGAACGTAACATAGCTGGTGCAACAGCCTGCTGAACTTTACAAATGCCCGTATTTTCATAAGAGTAGAGACAGGGAGAGATTTACATTGCACTTTCATATTGAACATAAATATTATGTTCAATATGATTAATATGATTAATATGATTAAAATATCCCTGGTGTCATTCTGTCACAGCCTCTGCCACAGCTTCTGTGTATAGGCCTCCTTTCCTTATCTGATATTCATTGACAGCTGTTTCTGGACCCTCTTTACTTCCTCCCTGTCCCCTGACCTGAATGCCGTCGTCTTCTTGTTCAGGAGTGTTTAGATTTTCTTGTCAATTCAGGGGTTGTTGTTTCGAAAACAGCAGACAGTTTTGACCGGAGCAGAGGGGTCCATACAGAAGTCCATGTACTTGGGCAAACAGTCTGTTAGTCCATCTTTGTCTTCACCATTTGGCATGTGAAAAAAATCCATGTCGGTGCATGGAAAGCAGTCTTACAGAGTAGCGTATGTCTCCTCAGACCAATTGGAAGATCAGGTTGTGATCTGATCTCCAAGTGG
>NC_053423.1:1899429-2086929 GCF_016859285.1 Xiphias gladius | reverse complement strand
ATTAAGGGATCTGAGACCCTCCTTATTTTGTACACTGCTTTCATGGTTCTGTGCCTTAAAATCAGCCTCTCAAAAGGGTAGTGAGAAAATTGTGATGTTCGCAACTGCTTTATATGAGAGGCAGTGACATAGAAAATAGGATAACTGATGTAACCTTTAATGAACAGTGTAACTGACATTACCATACCAGCAATCCCTTTCTGTGTTTCCAGGGTGCTATGGCGTGGACGGCGAAAGCGACTCGATCATGAGCTCAGCTTCGGAGAATTCGACAGAGCCTTGGTTCTGTGACGCCTGTAAGAATGGAGTGACTCCCAGCTGTGAGCTCTGCCCCAACCAGGATGGCATCTTTAAAGAGACGGACGCTGGGAGGTGGGATACAATAGCACACTGACCCGGTGGTCAGTTGCCATTTATGAGGGAAGCAAGTGGAACGTGTTCAGAAAAAAATATCACCTAATGACCTTAGCTGGTCAAAATGCTGCAGGCAGGCAAAGGCTATCTAAATTGTACATACATTCAGTGGTGGAGAGAAAAGGAAGTTTGAGAGGGAGAGAACTTGCAAAGGAATGAGAGTGGGGGATGGAGGGAATAGAAAAGATAGAGGAAGAAAAAGAGTGAGAGAAAAAGAGTGTGTTATGTGAAGCATGGAGACTTCAGCCACGTTATCGCTGATAGTGCTCCTCAGCCAGGCTGCACCCGAATTTACTACTTCACTAGAGCATGAAAAACACAGCAAATTAAACTGTGAAGCGGTTGCTTGCCAGAGATGGATATCTTTATATTGGACTTCGGATTCTCTTCTCTACAGTCCGCATTTGAAATTGTGTCACAGCAAACTGTAGTCAAGAGTCTGGGGCTACATAAATCTATGAATCCATTTCTTTTCGAAGTGTCTGAGCAAGTCACTGCAGCCAATTTTTTGATATTAAGTTTCTTTTGTTTGCAGTAATTCACTAAACTGAATGCAAAAGTAACCATAGCCATAGATTTTGATCAATTTAAAGAGGTTCCTTGAAATCAGCATGCAGAACTCGATACAGTCATCATATATGTCTATATTTAAACTTGAAATAAAGTTAGGTACGTAAGTATTTGGATAGTGACACAATTTTTGGAATTTTGCCTCTGTACACAGCCACAATGGATTTGAAATAAATCCATCAGAATGTGACTGAAGTAAGGTCTTTCAGGTTTAATTCAAGGAGTTTAACAGACATATTATGCAGAATTAGAGCCATTTTTATACATGGTCCATTTTCAGAGGCTCAAAAGTAGTTTGACATATGACTGATAAACAGTTTCATGGCCAGGTGTGGCCTGTTCCCAGGACAATTTAAGCAGATACAAAATGTCTGGAGTTGATTCCAAGTGTTGAATTTGTATTTGGTAGCTGTTCATGGGAACTCTCAATCTGCAGTCCAAAGAGGTGTTGATGCAAATGAAGGGAAGCATCAATAGGCTGAAAAAACAAAACAAACCAATCAGACAGCAGAAACTTTAGGAGTGAAATCAACAATTTGGTACATTTTTAAAAAGAAGGAATGCCCTGGCGAGCTTAGCAGACCAAAAGGCGTGGAAGACCATGGAAGACAACAACAGAATTCTTACTATGGTGACTAAAAACACCTTCACAGCTTCTAGCCAGGTCAACTATACTCTCCAGGGGGTAGGCTTATCAATATCAAAGTCTACAAGACACCTTCATGAATGTTAATACAGAGGGTTTACCACAAGGTGCAAACCACAAGTAAAACTTAAGAACAAAAAGAAAGATTACATTTTGCCAGAAAACATCTAAGAAAGCCTGCCCAGTTCTGGACAGGAATATTTGGACAGATGAAACCAAGATTAACTTGTACCAGAATGATGGGAAGAGAAGAGTATGGAGAAGGAAAGGAAAGGCTCATGACCCAAAGCAACCACATCATCTGTCAAACATGGTGGAGGCAGAAATATGGCAGCCATGTGATGATGTGACTGACAGAAGTAGCAGTAAAACATGCAGCAACTGAAGGTCTGCAGTAAGGCCTGGCAAAGCATCTCAAAGGAGGAAACTTAGCATTTGGTGATATCCATGTTTTCCAGACTTCAGTCAGTCACTGGCTGCAAAGGGTTTTCATCCAGGTATTAAAAATAATCCTTCTGATTATAATTTTGTTAGTTTGTCCAATTACTCTCGAGCCTCAGAATATGAAGGACTGTATATAAAAATGGCTGTAACTCCTTAACAATAATTCGATACGTTTGTTAAACCCCTTGAATTAAAGTTGAAAGTCCTATATTTCAGTCACATCTAGATGGTTTTGTTTCCAATCTATTGTGGTGGTGTACAGAGGCACAATTATGAAAATTGTGTCACTGTCCAAATACTTATGTACCTAACTCTATCAATGAGGGCTGGCCCTCATTTATAATGATGTTGAGTAACAATTTTAAAATGACTTAAAAGATACAAGGTTAAAGAAAACAATCAATTACAAGAAATACATAAATAAAATACTTTTAAAAACTACTTTTCATCTTGAAACATTTTCAGGATCTGATTTCACACTAGTGTGGTATAGTTTGTGCAGTTTCTCTTAAACAAACCAGTTTATTAGCTTATTTGATTTTCTTGTCATCTTCGTTTTCAGATGGGTGCATGTGGTTTGTGCACTTTATGTTCCTGGAGTAGCATTTGGAGACATTGATAAACTACGACCAGTGACACTCACAGAAATGAATTATTCAAAATACGGGGCCAAGGCAAGTACTCTTTTTACCTACTGATGCAGTTAACTGATGCATAGCTCTAGTTAGGTTCTACTGACATGTTTAACATCCTGCAGAAGCCAGTTTTAGATGTACTTTCTGATGACTGTATCTGGATTTTATATCCATATACATTCACTGAGCACTTTATTGGGAAAACCATACTAATAATGGGTAGGGCCTGATTTGCTCTCAAAACATCCGAAATTCTTAGTTGCATGGATTCCACAAGATGTTGGAAACATTTGTCTGAGATTCTGGTCCATATTGACATGATTGCATCACATTATTTCTACAGATTTGTCAGCTGCACATTCATGCTGCCAATCTACCGTACTACCACATCCCAAAGGTGTTGTAGTGTACTCAAATCTGGTGACTGGGGAGGCCACTGAAGTACACTGAACTCAATGTCATGGTCATGAAACCAGTTTGAGATGATTTTTGCTTTACGACAAGGAGCATTATAAAGCTGGAAGGTAGCCATTAGAAGATGTTAAACTGTGACCACAAAGGGACGCACATGGTCAGTAGCAATACTGATATAGACTGTGGCATTCAAACCATAACTGATTGTTATTAAGTGTCCCAAAGTGTGCCAAGACAACATTTCCCACATCATTCCACCAACACTACCAGACCACCGGACTGTTGACACAACGCATGTTGTGTCCTTGGATTCATGCTTTTAATGCCAAAGTCTGACCCTACCATCTGCTGCCTCAGCAGAAATCCAGATTCATCAGACCAGGCTACATTTTTACAGTCTTCAACTGTCTGTCTGTTTTGATGAGCCAGTGCCCACTGCAACCTTAGATTTCTTTTCTTGGCTGACAGGAATGAAACCCAACATGGTCTTCTGCTGTTGTAGCCCATCTACCTCAAGGTTTGATGTGCTGTGCATTCTGAGATACTTTTCTGCTCATCACAGTTGTAAACAGTAGTTCATCGTACCGTAGCCTTTATGTCAGCTCCAACCATTCTGGCCATTCTCATTTGACCTCTCTCATCAACAAAGCATTTCTATCTGCACAACTGCTGCTCACTGGATATTTTTTTGAGTTTTTGGCATCATTCTGAGTATACCCTAGAGACTGTTCTGCATGAAAATCCCAGGAGATCAGCAGTTTTAGAAATACTCAAACTAGCCCGTCTGGCACCAACAATCATGCCACGGTCAAAGTCACTGAGATCACACTTTCTCCCTTTCTGATGTTTGACGTGAACATTAACTGAAGCTCTTGACCTGTATTTGCATTATTTTATGCATTGCACTGCTGCCACATAATTGGCTGATTGAATAATCGCATGAACATGCAGGTGTGCAGTTCTTCCTAATAACATGCTTGGTTAGACTATATTGATCATGTTTTGTCATCATTCCTACTTAAGTTATTCTCCAGTAGAACTAGAAAATACTAAATTTTTCTGAAGGAAATTTAGGAGGCTTACTTCTACTGAAACATTTGATAATAATAATATTTTACAATGTTATTATGAGGTTTATGAGAGTTACAGTTAAAACTTACTTTGAGGATTTAAAGCACTGAAAGGATTTGAAATGTCAGGTTAAGTGTAAGCATTAAAAGGAGTTGTGGTGTCAGTTGGTAGTGTGTGAAAGCAAGTAATATTTTAAAGTTTAGTCACTGCAACAAGCTCAAATGAAAGCGCTAAAAACATTGAAGTGTAATTATTGTAAGCAGCTAAGCTCTTGTTTAAAGTATGAGATAAAGTTGAACTGTTAGCTGAAGAGTAAGATATGAAAGCAGTTGAGTGGTCAGTTCAAGTGTTAGCTATGAAAACAGCTGCACTGTAATTTTACCAGATGAAATAAGAGATGAAAACCCCTTGAAATATCAATTGTAGTTGATGCACTGGAGATAGTCAGTGATATGCAATCTTTGACAGCAGTTGAACTATAATAGTTAAAAGTAGTAGTAGTAATTGCATTAACTGCCAGTTGAAGATGAAAAATCTGTTTCAGTGTATGTTGTGAAAGCAGTTGAATAAGTTTAAGTGAAATTATTGATAGCAGTTGACGGAGACATAGTTGAATAGTGGCATCTTTAAAATGCTGCACAAGCCATATTTTTGATATATTTTGGCACTTTTTGCTGCTAAACACTTAACCACTGTGCTGAAAGTCTCTTTAGACGTTATGAATGTCAATAAAAAAGACCTTTAAAGTCTAGCTCTCAGGGAGAACAGAATGTATTAGCATTTTATCCAACATGTTTTCATACTTACACATTGTCTTCAGTGACTTGTATGAAAAAATACATTTTTTTGGAATAGAGGCATGATTTCTGTGACCACACCATTGGGAAAAACTCTATGGCATATGTGTGTATAACGAAGCAACCCATGTGATGATGGGCTAAGAGACACAAGTTTTCAGTTTCTCTTTGTTGCAGCCACAACTTAAAGTCTCCCTGTTGTACTCTGTTGCATGTAGGAGTGCAGTTTCTGTGAAGATACCCGTTTTGCCAGGACTGGTGTGTGCATCAGCTGTGATGCAGGAATGTGTCGGTCCTACTTCCATGTTACCTGTGCACAGAGGGAGGGACTTCTGTCTGAGGCTGCAGCAGAGGAGGTAAGGGGAGCAACCTGGATATTGAACACACAATGGCATATTATCACGGAACTCACGGTGAAAAAAATTCAATGTTTGGTGGTATGCCGCTAGGCAATTGTCTAAATGACCAGCTGAAGTGAAGCAATATTCAACGAGTTGACATTTTATGACACAGACACAGAAAACCAAAGACCAGCCTTGTGTTTGTCCCACACCTTATTTGTGTTGTCCTCACATAAAATGTTCCAGGTGAAGTACTTGAAGTACCACCCAAAATTTGCTGTTCTGCTTTTTAGCAAAATTTCTGTCACAAGCAGACAAAAGTGTTGTCATTGTAAGTTTTACGCATCAGATAACAAATCTAGAATGATATTTTTTGTCACTAACTAAACAAAATTTAATTGTGAGTTACTCGTTGGTGATGCTATTGATTTATGGATATTAGATACAAACAGGACAGAGCTCACAGAATCATTCTCAGTAGCTCTGAAAAACTTAAAAGATAATGTGATACTGCTCATTTTGTCTTTCAGGTGCTAATTCAGTCCTTAGCTGGCAACACCACTGACCTGTCTAGCTAAATCGCAGGCTGCAGCATTAGCTTCTAGCCTGTTAGCTCTTGGCAGAATGATGCAAGCAGTCAAAAACTGCTTCTGCTTTTGTTGTATTTCTTCCTGTGACGGAGTGAGAAATGGACAGTACTAGGTTGTTAAAGGTCAATGCAGTAAAAGCTTATAAAGATCCTGAGATGTCCCTGTTTTTACTAATTATTATAACTGTTATTACATTCATGTATGTCATTTTTGCTTCCTCAGGATATTGCAGATCCATTTTTTGCATACTGCAAACAGCATGCAGACCGCTTTGACAGGAAGTGGAAAAGGAAGAATTATTTAGCCTTACAGTCTTACTGTAAGGTCTCTCTGCAGGAGAGAGAGAAACAGCTTACACCTGAAGCTCAGGTAAGGTTCACTCATTCATGTCAGCTGCAGCAGACAAAACTAAGAACCACTTTTCAAATGTGTATTTGTACCTCAATATGCCCAAAATGGGCATTTTTGCGACTGGGTACCTCTTCAGTGGAATAGTGGAGATTAGGCCTCGTCTTGGTTTTGCGATTAGGATTAGGTTTAGGGTTTATTACTTGCAACTTTTGATGTTTCACTATAAATCCCGGTTAGATTTATGAAAGACTGTGATGCTAAAATGGTATTATGATTCTGAGAAGAATTGTGAAATATTACTGTACATAACTCTCATAAAGAGTAATTTGGTGGTCAATTGTAATTATGATTGTTATTAATTTAATTATAAATGTTAATAATATTATATATAATATAATATAATATAATAATATTAGTTGTTGCTTGCATGATACAGATCTTTTCAGGTGAAGTGACTGAGGTTCAAGCACTAGAAAGCACAAACAAATTCATATTAAGTTGCACAGACATTAATTACTGATATTACAGTGACAAACAGCAAAAACTCCAACTAACACAAAACAAAGACACAAAAGGACAAGGGGAATAGAAATACAAAGATATGGTGTTTGAATAAAGGAGTAGCAGAGTTCAGATGTATTTTGGAAATGGTATGCAAGACTTAAAGGCAGATGAAATTACTGTTACTCTGAGAAGTGGCGAGTCAAATCAATGGCACAACAGCTTATTAGTGAATTGCCGATTAAAGTTATCAGTTATGGAAGCATCAGGCTTTAAGCAGGTTGACTGGAGGTTTTTGTGCACCCTGGGGGGTTGTCCTCTTATGTTTCAAAGTTGGGTCCATATAAATAAACTCCTGATGAATTTGTGTTGCGCTGAATCCAGGAATATGAAACTGAAGGGTAATGAATGAGTAAGCTAGGTCAGGATGGATACAGTCGTAAGGAGTAGAGCTTCCTTAGGTCTCGACTCTGTCTTTTTTCCTCTGTTAGTTGTTTCTTCTCTTTTCCTTTCCTCTTCTTCTGTTAGACCATTGTAAGAAACTTTATTATAGAGTTTCTTTTTTTTTTTTTTTTTTGTCCAGCAGGTGCTTCCCAGCAAATGACAGGCTTTGCAGAGCTCTGGGGGTTAGAGGCAGTCCTATTGTCAAGGGACAGGAAGCTTCTTAAAGTTATTAATCATTTTATTGAACATTTTATTGTCATAACATCACATGATTACTAATGTTGTATTTTGAACTGTAGATTTAATATGTCGAGACTTAAACAAGCAGAAGGATATGAAATGTTATATTCAACCATCAATACTACTTGCTCAAAACTACTAAATATTTTTCTCAAGTCAAATTACACCTCCAACCTGAAATAATTTAATTTTTTGTTAAACTGTAATAAGACTGATCCATAAAAATGTCTTTTTAAGAGATCTGTTGAAACAGTTTGTTTTTCTGTGAATTTACCTGACCTTGTCCAGACTCAAAAATAATGACTCATATGCTTAATGTCAGTGGAATAATTTGAGTATTCCCTGTAAGATTAAACAACGTGTATATACAAAAGTATCTGGACATCTCTGTCCACATTTGTGTACTTGTGGTTTTTGTGCTAGGTCACTTAATTCCAGTTACAGGACATCTTAGTGCTACAGCATACAATGATCTCTAGACCAGAGATCCTTACCCTTTTTTTAGACCCAAAATTAAAATTTATTGTGTACTGGGGAGTCAAACTCATGAATATGAACTATGGTATTGAACTATGCCCAATCAGTTCAATTTGCGACAAGTGGACTGCAATATCTTCTGAAGTTGCTTTAGCTCAACCAAAAACTACACACCTTTAGCAAGACAGACTTGTAAGCTAGACTTGGAAAATGGATGCCCGTTTTTCTCTGCATGTTTAAATTCTCTGTTCTCATTATTAACTTTTTTTTAAAACTTTGAGAACAACATCTTACATCTAGCGTTACACACAAGTGAGAACATGTTTGTTACTTTTGTTGTTGGACTGGACACACACACACACACACACACACACACACACACACACACACACACACACACACACACACACACACACACTCAGGCATCTCTTTGTAGTCCTGCAGACTGCGACCAGTGACACTGTACACTTCCATGCATTAACAAGTACAGTATGTGGGTATGTTCAAACACTAGCAATACTCAAATCACTACATATTGTCACGAGTAACACAATGTGGTCCTTGGTCTAGACTTAATTACTTAACAACTCTCCACACTCTGCACTGATTCTCATTGTTCCTAACAAAACCATAGGAAAGGTATTTGTCTTTTTTATGTGTTGGCATGACTTCAGCCTTTAAGATGACACTTGTTTTATGGAGAGCCTGATTGTGACTCTTCAAGTCTATAAAATGTGAGTGACAGTACACTAACGTCACTCACCACAGCCCGGTGCCAGTGGAATCTTGAGGAAATGTCAGTTACAATTGAGATTGACAGGCATGCAAAATGTTCCAGTAACACAAAATACTGTATAGTGTACTATATTATAGATATACATATCAGGATATTGTATCACGACCCCTCTTGTTCAGGACCAATACTGTAAGAAACACTGTTTTAGACAATAGTATGCTTCCAGATTTGTGGCAACTTGCTGATTGTTTATTAACATTAAAATGTGCGAGTAAGTCTATGAACATGTGTGTGTCTCACCTGCAGGCCCGAATCACAACTCGCCTGCAGCAGTACAGGGCAAAAGCAGAGTTGTCCAGGAACACCCGGCCTCAGGCATGGGTGCCCCGGGAAAAGTTGCCGAGACCTCTGACTTCTAGTGCCTCAGCCATCAGGAAGCTGATGAGGAAGGCGGAGCTGATGGGCATCAGCACTGACATTTTCCCTGTGGACACATCCGACGCCAACACCAGTATGGACGGACGCAGGAAACACAAGCAGCCTGCCCTAACAGCAGACTTTGTCAATTACTACCTGGGTGGGGAAACTCATATTCACACAACTCCATCACTGCAGTTGTGTTGTTTTTTTTTTTTTTTACTCTTATCTTTCTATTTTTAATTTTGAACAAAGTACATCATTTGGTAACCATGGTAACACATATGTGTCCAGAATGTGAGTGTGGGATTTTACCCTGATCAATAAGACAAAAGTCTATTTTTCTTGGTATTCTCTGTGTACTTTGACAGTTCATTAAGTCCATTAAAAAGACATAGCAATCCAACAGTAATACCCTGCGAAAATTGCTGTACAAGCTCCTCTTTTTCATCCTGTCTCTACATGATAGTCATGATTCTTAATATGAGATCAGTTTGTAGCTTAATGACACTAATAATGCTCACAATCAGTTATTTCAAGAGTTCTTTGTACGACCAGAGAACATAAATATACAAATAAGAAGCATTAAATTTCAGCATGACCTGCTGTCAGTCACTGGATTATGATTTCCCCACATGGGTCCCTAGGATGATGCATGCAGAACAGTCCAATCAGTGAGTTACCTGCCAGTTTGTATGACTTCATCATTTTGGTTAACTTATAAAACGTCATTATGAACACAAACCGGCCCAGCACTAAGATGCCACAATCTGTCATTTTTTTTCTTTGATCCAGATCAAATTAACCAAACTATAAGTGTATTAAAACACTAACTGCCCATCACGAGTCCAACAATTTTACTGGAGTGCAGTTCCAGGGTATAAGTGCAAATAAAAAACACAAAAACACATTACTGGGTTTCCTGCAGTGTTATATAACAAAGATTCCCCACCTTGCCTGAAATAAAGAGCGCATTTAGTCACATCTAAAGCATCAATATAAAAAATTTCGTACAGTTAGAAACTTGTTATCTCAATTTTTTTAGATCCAAAGCACAGGAATGATGCCTGGTATCATGTTTTTAATTTCAGGAAGCTGAAAGCATTTATCTCTATACTGTATAGCATTAACTGTTGTACAGGGTGGTTATGTTACTGTGAAGTATTTTCTCCCCAAAAAATTATGGTGCCAGATTTACAGGGGACGTCATAGTAATAACCTTGAGAGCATACTCCATTAGCCTGAAGCAGAGGGCCTATCTGCCATCAGTACACTCTCTCATGTGCTTTTTCCTGTATATAGATTATGATCGTGCTATTGATTTTTTTTCCCATTGATATTCAGAGCGGAACATGCGAATGATCCAGATCCAGGACAACATCTCTGAACAGAAGAACTTAAAAGACAAGCTGGAGAGCGAGCAAGAAAAACTGCACGTAGAGTACAACAAGGTGAGCAGCAGAAACCTGCAGAAAATTGGGTTATTTCTGGGGATGGGCTGGTTAATGACATTTGCATGCCGAGTGCTTTAACACATAATAAATAAGTACTTGCCTATTTGAAAATTTAAATGGGCAGTGTCTGAAATTAATTTTGTTTTAATATTATAATAAGTAAGGTTATTACTGTAGACAGTAAATCAAACACATAATTAAACATACAACTATATAAAAAAAAATGCATCACCTGAGAGGAAAACACCTGGTATAGCTGTGTCATTTGTGAATTGTAGAAGTAGGCTATAGCCACTAATGTCATTCAGTAATTAAGCTAAACAAAAGTGGTTTATTGATTAATTATGGTTCGGGCGTATATTCCAGTTATTTATTTTTGAAAGGGGGATTTAATGGTATTTATTTAAAATCTAATCAAAGCAATAAACTACTCAAAAATAATTCTGGAGAAAATTGAATTCTATATACAGCTATGCTAGCAGCTCTGCAAGGCTGTACTTAGGCTCAAGAGTGCTCTGAGCTAAATAACAAAAAATCAGTATGCCTACCTGCTCACAGTGGCAAAGCTGACAACTGATGTTGAGCAGGTATAATGTTTACCATATTCACCATCTTGTGTTAGCATGTTAGCATGCTGATTAGTACTAAACACAAAGTTCAGCTGAAGCTGAAGGGAATGTCATTAGTTTTGCAGGTGTTTAGTCATAAACCAAAGTACTGAACAAGTTGAAACTTTGACCTGATGATGGTGCTAGATGAAAAGGCAGAGGATCACCAGAGCTGTTACAGTTCATTCTGAGGGGATCATGAATGTCTGAACCAAATTTTGTGTCATTCCATCTGGTAGATGTTTCACAGAATCAGTGAAAAGCTTGTCTTTTCTTGGTAATGCAAGAGGAAAGGTCAGAGGATTACATACTTTTTAGGATTCCTCCTGAGGAGAGCATTAATGTCTCTATTCTCTGACTTCTCCTCTAAGGCCACCATAAGGTTGACGTTTTTGGTTCAGAGTGAGTTTCCCTGACGGCTTATTAGGATTTTAACTTTCATCTAGCGCCCCAATCAGGTCAAAATTTTACTTTGTCCAATACTTTGGTTTATGATAAAGTACCTGCAAAGCCAATTAAATTTCCATCAACCTCAGCCGTACTTCGTGTTTAGTGCTACTTAGCAAATGTTAGCTCACTTACACGATAAACTAAAGTTGGGACTGTGGTAATCATTACCTGCTAAACGTCACAGTCAACGTTTACATTATCACAGTGAACATGTTAGCATGCTGGTGTTAACATTTAGCTCAAAGCATCACTGTGTCTAAGTGCAGCTTCACAGTGACACTAAAAAAAGCTGTAGACTCTTATTGTTAGGTAAAAATCATAAATTTAAAATTCATAGGTTCATATTGCATATCAGTCTATTGAGAATGAGACTTGTCGGGACCGAAACGGCCGAGACACAGAAACAGCAGTTACTTTAAATATCTGATTCTCTTGCAGTGGTATTATGTATAGTGTTGTTGGTCTTGAACGAGCTAGCTAGCTAAAGTACCTTTCTGCGGTGTAACAGTGTCAGCATCAGCAATGTGGCTATATGAGTTTAGTAGAAAGTGTAAGATTAAGGCAAAATATTTTAGTGTGAAAATCTATTTTTCAAACAAAACAAAATCAATTTGTGAATTTCAAGTAGTATTTAGTGATATTATAATTTTGTCTTTTAAGTAGGGGGTCATTCATTCTTTCATTATTCATTATTAAATGGTATCAGGTGTTTGTTATGTCAATTTGTATGGACAATGTACAGCTTAGCTTGGAAACAATTTCGCCACATTAGATTTGGCCTTCCTATGCTACATGATAAAAACTGAATCCCGTGCCAGTCTCTCTCATCTCTCCTCAAACGTGACCTCTGTGAAGAGGCTGCCGCTCCATCTCTCAAGATGAGTAAGGGAATACAACGGCAGAGTAAAAGTCAGAAGAGTTAATGTTGCATTCAGTCTTCTGCCATCCGTGTTAAGAGTTATTAATGGAGTGTGTGTTGTTAATTGCACTGCTTGAGTTGCTCTTACATGGCTTTGGCCTTGGAAAAAAAGCCAGGGATGGAATGTCACTGTATGTCTAGCTATGATTGATATATAATGATATATGGAGCCCAGTACAAGGTTTACTTGTGACAAAAAGGCTCAACTACTGCACATCATATGTAGTGTTAACATTAAACAGTTACACTGTCTGCAAAATTGGTACAAAGGTTCACCTGGTATATTATAACTGTGCACATTATAACATTTATCACGCTTGTATTATAGTCACATGTTTATACTCAAACTGTGATCCTTTGCACTACTGCCAAATAAATCAAAGCCATGGAGTAGCTTTTTATCAATCTTACACAAAACCAGAAGGGACCCTATTTTTGTTTCTCCACTGTCTGGATGGTTAGCAACTCTAGAAAACTTAATTGAGCTATAGAGAGGCAAAGTGAAACCAGGTTCCAGGTTCCTCTCCGGAAGTAAGAAAACCAGATTTTAAATCACACTGACATTTGCAATAATTATGTTAAAAACTTTGAACAGAACCAGGCTAGCTGTTTCCTCTGCTTCGAGTCTATATGCTAAGCTAGGCTAACCAGGTCCAGACCAGGCTAGGTACTTAACACACAGAAATTAGATGGATATCCATCTTCTCATCTCACTCTGCAAAGAGAGGCAGTAAGTAAGCTAATGAATTCAACTTTTTATCTGTTAGAAGAAGAAAGTATTCTTTCTGTCTGTTTCCAATTTATGTCAGCATATTAAAACAATAATAAATAAGGGAAACCTTTGCACACAAAATAGAAGTTAAGGATAGAGCTTTTGCAGTGTAAAATGATGTTGAGTAGGAATGTACTTTATATAACATGTACGCTTTGGAATATCTGATTGATTGTGTGTGTGCAAGCTAACATGGGTTGAAAATATGGTGTCCTAGCCTGATGTTGTCTCTTCTCTCCCACACAGCTCTGTGAGTCTCTGGAGGAGCTGCTGAATGTGAATGGAGAGCTGCGGAGTGAAGGCCAGGCCATGTGGACTCTGCTGGGGGGCATCCTGGGCCAGGTACAACCACAATCTCTGCCTCTTCATATACCATCTCCTCTTCTCCTGTCATCTCCAACCACTCTGCTCTACATGTACAGATTAGTTGTTTGCAGAACACTCTTATTTACAGATTTCCTTTTTTAGCGTAGCAATGATTTGTGATGGAGATTGCAAGTAGCAACCGTGATAATAATTTTTGTGGGTTACCCGTCGGGACTCAGTGCAAGACACCCCTACTGTTTATAAAAATCCTTTTATTTTGCACTAACTGATTGACCTGTCATTTTCCATGAGGTTAGACCTGACTGTGAGGGTAAAAGCTGTCTCCTTCTTCTTGTTCCTATGGCAACCAATTGCTAAGATGTGCCACTATGGTTTATGGGTTATTTAATGAATGTGAACTGCAATCTACAGAACTAGACTGACATTTCTTGTGTTTTTTTTTTTGGTTGAGATAACAGACTCAAACTTGAATTTACACACAAAGTCATTGTGAGAATTTACATTTACTTAGAAAAGGCTCGCATTTACAAGTTTTTCTGTTTCTGTTGTCAGTCAACGAAACAAGTATGAAATAGTAACTGAAATGCAGCCCATTAAAACTACACATTAACCAGCAGTCATTTCCAAGCCATTCCTAAGCTGCTGCTCTGCACTGCTAAAATCCTGATTTTATAAGCGAAATGTTTTCTGACAAAATCACCATACACATAAGTTAAAGACAGTGGCCGTGCTGTGATTTTATCTATATTTAATTGTAAAATGGTCAGTCTGAGAGAAAGCTAGAAGCTCATTCACATCTGTCTCAGCTGCAGCGCGTTCAGTTGAATGTAATGTGTAGAGAGGTGTTCCTGCAGAGGGGAAGCCTCACCTCACGTTCGCGGGTCAATACTGCGACTCTCTCCTATGGAAAGTAGTGAGGGTTTGTCTAAAAAGTCGCTAGATTTGTTACTAGGTGCTTCTGTGAAGAGAAGTCACTAAAATGGTGTGAAAAGTTGGTAAATCTTGTCAATGCTGGATGATATGCTCATCTTGAATGTTACTTGTAGTAGTATTTATATGAGGGATAATCTGATGTTAAAAATACATAAGTGTTTTTTGATCCAATAATTGTAATAAATATTGGCAAAATTATCATTAAAAGTATGAGATGAACATAGTTTGAACATATTTATCTCGGGGTCTACTTACTAGCTTTTCCCAGAGCTTTCAACAGCATCTCACATTCTTCCTAAGTGGCAGAAGTTTTCTAAGTTGTCATCACATGACCAACTCATATGTCAGCAATAGGGCTTTATCCATGACCATGAGATTCCGTTGAAAGCTGTAGAAAATGGTAGTACGTTGACCTTAAGTTGACTTTTTTTTTGCAAAACTATTGTTTCCAAGGTCAAGAATGAACTTTTCTACTCAAGGAGTAGAAATGATGATGAGAATACTATGTCAGAGCCATGTAGTTGTCTGACTAATCAGAATAGAATCTTTTCTGTAGCCATGGATATTATATTTATTATATTATTTATTTACAGGTGTTTATGTATTTCATTGTCCATAATATTCTTAGTCAAAATTTTGTTGTCATAAAATAATCTCCTGCGTTTTCACCTCAAAGATTAGAGAATGCAGCTAACTCTGATCTTTTATGTAAAATTATTAAAGAAAATTTATATAACATATATCCACTACCTGGAACAGTGTAGTGAGTCCTTTAAGGTTGCACCTGCAAGTACAGGCTAAATCACATACACACATATGTAACGGCATTGACTCAGGAGGTCGTCCACTAACCACAAGGTCGGTGGTTCGATCCCCAGCTCCTCATGTCCGGATGTAAAAAGGTGTCCTTGGGCAAGATACTGAACCCCAAATTGCCTCCAATGTATCATCAGTGTGTACAGAAGAGCACTGTTTATACAGAAAAAGCACAGTATGAATGTGCGTGTGAAAGGGTGAATGTGGCAGTTGTGTAAAGTGCTTTGAGTGGTCAATAAGACTAGAAAAGTGCTATAATGCAGTCCATTTACCATAAAAAGCGATATTAAAAGTATAACTGTTGTAAGTAACAGCTATGTAGATAATTTGTCAAAAAATGTTAATATGTCTGCAAGCAAAATGGACAGGAACGAGAAGGAGACTAGCAGTGAATCTGCAATGACCGCCATAAATCACCTAATTATGAACACGCACGGTTTAAGTAGCAACATCAGTCACAGCACTGGATGCTTTTGTGCCATCTATCGCCACTTTTTCATCTTCTATTTGTCATCCTGCCTGTGCATTTGTGGAAATTATTGATGTCCCCAACTGGGACTATCATCTCTCTTCCATTACACTGTCAGTGTTTTTGTTCATGATGCTCCTAGACCTTTAGCAGTCCTGGCAACTTCACATCACTTCAAAAAAAAAAAAAAAAAAAACAGAAGACAGCCTCTTTAAAATACCTTGAGGCTCAAACAGCTACCAGGCGACATATAATATAACAGGCATAAGTGTTAATGCAATCCACTTTAGTATCGATCAATAGAAAAATAATTACTCAATAGAACTGCAAGCAGATATACCAGGGTTATACAATCTGATGCAACTCAGAACTGAAGACATACTGAGGGTACCAAGGGCGACCAACAGGTCAAGACCAACACTGACTAAGGCTTAGACAGTGTGGTTTGTGTGGTTGGGCGGGCTGTGATGCCTTCCTACATAAAGCCATGGAGTCTGTATGTCTGTATCAGTATCTGCCCTAAAACTAATCTCAATAAATCATATAGTGCCTAAGTCAGGAGTGTTCACGTTTCTAGTAGTTTGCTTTCTGCAATACACTTTAAAAAAAAAAGGATGAATTGAATAAAATGAAAGAAATTTAGTGAAAATGAAAGAAATTTAGTGAAACTGAAAGGAATAGAAACCAATTTCCAAATGAAGCAGAGACATTTAGTAACAGCAATACAATATTATTTAATTTGAATCAAAGATCACATAATAATGAATCAGAAAAATGGTGGAACATTAAAATAACCTACACTAACTGCTCCCAACCAGCAGAACACAAGATACTACAGCATTGAATGTTTTGGAAAAAAACTTAAATAGGGTTGTAGTTCCGGTATCGTTTAATTTGTAAGTTATTTTTACAAATAACTGGTATATCTAAGAAGAACATCAGAAAACAGTAAATAATACCTTTCATAATGTGACATTCAGAAGTTTTTAGTTGTGTCTGACAAACGGTCCAAAACCCAAGTATTCCATTTAATGTATAATTATAGAAAACGTTTTAGTAATTTTAAGATTTTGAGAAGCTGAAAATACCACATGCTCTGCATTTTTTCTTCAATAAATGCCTTAAACAATGAATCGTTGATCAAAAGAGTTGACAATTTTGGGCCCTTTGAGCTGTTAGTTGTTGTTTCTGTTGCAAAGAGGAGGCTAATGTTTACTGGAGACTGAAAATGTTGCAAATATGCACTTAACAAAACAGCAACACACAGGAAGGCTTCCTTCATTGTTTTCTAAATTGTTTCTGCAGCTGACCAAATGCCAATTAATAGGTTTGTCTTTAATTTTACATATACCTTTTGAAACAATGTTACATGATTACAAGAAAAAGAGATTACATTTCTATCATTATGAAAACATTATGATTGAGAAATTGAGTTGAAAACATAATTTTTTGTTATTGACTGCCAACAGAGCAGCTAAGCCATGCTGGGAAAAAAAAAATCAAACTGGACTTGGTCTAGACCAAAGACTGAAGTACCAAGACAAGTCAGAGTTAAAACACCCCTGAGAGTAAGGCAAGTCCAAGATAATAGAAATATGTTGAGACACACTCAAGTACTGTATCGCTGATTGTTTGTGAATAGACTTGGTCTGAGAGTGGCTGCCGTTATTGCTGCCAGCCACATGTATCGTCAGGAGGCAATGGACAGATTTTTGTACCCCAGAATTTGATGTTAGATCCAAGAGCTTCACATAGAAGGGGCTTAAGGGCCCAAAGATGTCAGCATCAGTGGTTTAGTCTTACAGCAGAAGCATACAACTTACACTTGGCAGAGAAAGTTATGATAGAGCCTTCTTCTTTGGTCAGTAGTATTTCCAAGTGATATTTTGTTCCCATGGCTTGATAGTCCAAATTTTACTATATTGTATATAGCAAAGATGCTCTCAGTCACAGAAAGTGTCCTTGTTTCGATGCATTTTCCCATAGGACACAGCAGTGTGGCAGGAAGCCAGCTTAAAGCTTGTCTGTGTACCTGACTGCATCTCCTCACTTTATAAAAAATATACCTTTAACTTCTTCATCTGTCTGATTAAGCAACAATGTTGAAACTACTCCATATCTGCAGTGGAGACACTTTCTCGTGGTTGGATGCAGGCAGACTGCGGTCCAGGTTGGGGAGATAACCTCAGCAGCCCCTTGTGCTTTGGTCAACCTGCCCCCGCCATCTATCAGGCCTCCCTGCAGGGACGCTCTCTCTGTGCTACAGGCAGAGCGAGCATGCTCAGATTAGAGCTTCCTCAAGGAAAACTTTGTCTGTTTGGTGACAGACTTGGTCCCTATGAGATAAGTTTTCTAATTAACCCGCGTGGCAGCAATGCACCTGAGATGCAGAGAGAATAAACTGACTATCTGCTACTGCATTTCATCTGCTACATACAACAGGTTCCCTCCTCAACACTCCTCACAATTCTGCTGTAATTGAACTTTGCAGCTCTGCTTTTGCTAACACTTTATTTGGACAGTCCAAACTCTCAGGTGTTCAATTAGTGTCACTCAACTCTTTTTGCATCTTTATAGTCAGTAACCCTACCTCTGACCTTAGCAACACTAGCCTACAATTTCACTTTTCTTCCTGGGGTGTAATCGTTGTAGTAAGACTAGATGAAGTTTGTTTGTTCAGCAGCATGAACTCTTCCTAAACCTGGTTGGATGAGCAAACCACTTGCTGAGCAGTCATTGATTCTTGCTTTTTACTTTCAAAAATGGAAAAACAATGGCAGTTGTTTCTGAATTGTGTCTTCCGAGTTATCCATCCAAATCAGTTTCTGCGTAAATTTGAGGCAAACATTTGAGCTTTACGCCTTTACCCCAGTGCAAGTAGCTTGGTTCCAGACATCTGAATCAATGAAATGAAGAATCAAGAAAACATCCTCCTGTATATTTTTTTTAAATTTATTTTGCAATTAACTTATTTATGTATTTATAAGTAGCAGCCAATAGTTGGTAAATACGTAATATAAATAATAGTTGCAAACAATATTTTCTTTCAGTGTCCCTACATAGCTAGCCACACAAAAACATTGACAAACGTGTGAGATAGAGGCAACTGTACAAGTTTACTTTTGCACACTTTGTTGTGTTGTAGAATAATAGAAAAAATTGCAATTTTTGCTATTCAGACTACACTCAGTAACCCGTAATGACGAAGTACAAACATGTTTTTAGAATTTTTTGCCAACTTATTTAAAATCAAAAACTGAAGTCTCTCATTTACAAAAGTATTCAGACCCTTTGCTGTGTTACTCCAACTGGTTGCAGGTGCATCCAAGATTTTCATTGCAGTCCACTTGTCACAAATTGAACTGATTAGACATAGTTTAGAAAGACACACAGCTAGGTGTCAAATTGCATGCCAGGACAAAAACCAAGGAACAATCTGTAGACCTCCGTGATAAAATTGTGGTGAGGCATAGATCAGGGCAAGGATATAAACCCATTTCTAAAGCGTTGAGTGGCCTCAATAATTGTAATATGGAAAAAGTTTGGAACCACTAGGCCTCTTTTTGAGGTGGTTGTCCGGCCAAATTGAGTAAACGGGTAAGATCTGCTTTGGTCGTGGAGGTGACCAAGGACCCAATGGTGACTGTAATAGAGCGTCAGACATTCTCTGAAGCCCTCAGAGATGGGAGATCATGTCGTAAGGAAATCCATCTCAGCAACACTCCATCAGTCAGGCTTTTATGGTAGAGTGGCGAGACAGAAGCCACACAAGTAGAAGATATATGACTGCCCGCTTTGAGTTTGCCAAATGGCATTTAAAACACCCTGAGAGCATGAGGCAAAAGATATTCTTTTCTGATGAGACAAAAATTTAACTCTTTGGGCAGAACTCCAAATACTATGTCTGGTGAACACCAGGTAACTGCTCATCACCTGCCCAATACCACCCCTACAGAGAAGCATGGTGAAGGCAACATCATGGTATGGGGGATGCTTCTCAGTGGCAGGGACAGAGAGAATAGAGGGAAGGATGAATCTGGTGAAATACAAAGACGTTCTTGAAGAAACGCTGCTCAAGAGCAAGTGTGACCTGATGGAATCCAATCAAGTTGTAGACACGTCTGAAGGGTGATTAAAGCAAACTGGAGGCACCTGACCTTAATTTAGAGTACCATAGAAACTGGTCTGAATACTTTCTTAAATTAGAGATTTCAGTTTTTGATTTTTAATAAATTTGCAAAAATATTTTAAAAACATGTTTTCGCTTCGTTTTTATGGGTCATTGAGTGTAGATTGAAAAGTGGCAATTTTATCCATTTGAAATTAAATCTACAACACATTAAAATGTGCAAAAAGCGAAGGTATCAGAATACTTTCTGAAACCACAGTATGTGTTCATCCTGAAAAACATATGAACTGCACCTAATAACCACTACAGATTCTTCCTTATGGAATGAAAACGATGTTGGCAGGGTATATACGTGATTTGGTAATGATTGGTTAGCCACCTCTCAACAAGAAATGGACTTACATGAGCATACTGTCAGGCTGAATGAATAAAGTGAGCTGAAATGGCAATTCAGTCTGATTGTTAGGCTACAATACAATGGAGGGGAATGGAATTTGTTTTGATATGCTAAGAAAAAAAAACAACTTTTCTTTCCAGAAACAGTGTCCTTGTTACGCTACAGGCCCTAATATGGACAGTTCTCATTAGAAATCCTTTCTATAAAAGAAAAAAGTTCCTATGGAAACTTTTAAGTAACTTTGAAATAACTCACTGGCCATGCTATCAGCACTACCAGTGCCACTCTTTCTTGAAAGACAAGTTGCTGTTCATTGTTGTTACATGATAAATATTAATGAAACGTTTTTGTTTTTCGTTTGGTAGAAATTAAACACTCCAGCTGTTCTTAAAGCCCCAAAAGAGAGGAAACCTAGCAAGAAGGAGGGAGGACCCCCAGGGAAGTCATCCAGCCTACCTGCAATCCTCTATAGGTGAGCACACAGTCTACTGAGAGATGCTAGGGCAAAGTCAGGATTACAGATGATGATTAAATGGTAAAGTAATGATAGTGAAACCAGGGTAAATTTGTTTAATGTGTTGTTTGCTTGTTGTTAAATATCATCAAATGCCAGGGGCAGAAACAGCGTGCTTTACTGCATAAATCCATCATTGTGTGTAGACCATATGGGGTTGAGTGTGTGAAGTTACATCTAATATAATCTCTTTTTATATGGTAAAACAAAAACTAAGAAAGTTCATCTTACTTTTCACTTTTTTCAGATTCACTTTTTTAAAACTAAATGATACATCTCCCTACTGTATAACAAACATTTTTTCATTCTGTACTTCCTGCTAGAATTGCAAAATAATGACTAGTAATGTCATTAATCAGCATTTTCTCATGCATAATTTCACCTGTGTTCCTGCAGCTGTGGCATCTGTAAGAAGAACCAGGACCAACATCTGCTAGTGCTGTGTGACACCTGCAAGCTCTACTACCACCTTGGTTGCTTGGAGCCACCACTAACACGCATGCCCAAGAAGACCAAGAACAGCTACTGGTGAGAGACATGAAAAAACGAAGGGAATGGGAGGAGATTGAGACGCATGTGCATGGGGAATTTATATTGTGCAAGGATTTATGAAGAAATACACTGGGAATAACACTATCTGTAGACTAAGTGACCTGAAATATATCCATTGAAAATAATGTAGAGGAAATTGTCACTAGCTGAGAAGTTCCAAGTACAGTACAGTGTTCTGAGCTCTGTATGATTGGAATAATACGGGCAAAAAACCACTGTAACCTTTGAGGTAACAACGGCATAAACCAGGCTGTGCTGGGTAGCCATTAGTGAAGGTTAAACAGTTTAAGATTCCTCAGAAGGAACACCGCCATATCAGTGTGGTACTATGTAAGTTTTGACTGTCGGTGGGTTGCAGATGCTCCACTGTACATGCTGCAATCCTTCATAACATGATTCAACATGACAGTAAAGACAGCACAGTGTGTATTAAGGGAACATTGCAGGTAGAGGCAGGGCCACTGTATGTAGGCTGTGTTTTTCTTCCTTTAACAAAATGATAGATACATCGATAACATAAAATACAGTGGAGTGCAATAAAAAACAACACATTAAACTAGAAAAAAGAAATGAAAGTAAAAAAAGGGGTAAATAAACAGTTGCGCATTTTTTTGTTCTTCAGGCTCTGAGCTACATCTTTATTTTTATTTGAAATAAAATAATGGATACTACATTTAAGTGCCAAGTCTCGGCTTTAATTTAAGTAGGTTTACATCAATATAGAAAGAACTAGAAAGAACTGTGTGAGAGATATAGCCTGTTATGCAAAAAGTCCCCAAAGATTAGGAGTTCAGAAGCAGTTGGACAAGCAGTTGGTAATCATAATTATCATATTATTATATTTAATATTTTGTGGAAAATCCTTTGCAGTCAATGAATGCCTGAAGTCCTTGACCCAGAGACATCAACATACATTTAGTATCTTCCCTCACTGCAGCCTCCTTCAGTTCTTGCTTGTTGTGAGGTCTTTCTTTAGTCAGGTCTTCAGCAAGTGGAATGCTGCTCAGTCGGAATGAGATTGGGTGATTGGCTTGGCCAGTCAGGGATATTCCACTTCTTCAACCTGAAAGGCTCTGTGGTTTCTTGGGGCGTATGTTTAGGATTATCGTCCTGCTGAATGATGACATTTCATCCAGAGCTTTTGAGTTTTGATGCATTTGACTGAAGCTGAGCACATAGAATGCTCTGTATACCTATTCATTCATCCTGTTACTTCCGTCAGCAGTAAAATCATCAGTATTGTTCCCAGTTCCATTAGCAGCGAGACATGCCCAAGCCATAACAGAACCACTGACCTGTTTGACAGATGTTGTCAAGATGTTGACAGCTGCTACTTTTTTCCTCTTTTTTTCTCTTTTTTCTTCTTTTTTCCCTCTTTGCATAATTTGATAGAAGTTTATTTTTGTTTCATCAGTCCAAAAAACCTTATTGCATAACTCTTTTTTTTGTGACCTACAACCTGGCCTTTCAGTTTTTTCGGTTTACCAGGGGTTTGCATCTTGTAGTGAATATTCTGAAGTTATGGTCATGAAGTCTTCTCTTGATTGTTGACAAGGAAACATGGAGAGCATTCCTGACTTCTAAACTTGACTTCTAAACTTATACACTCACAAAGTGGTGTTTCTTCACCATGCAAATGATTTTCTGTTCATCCACAAGGCTTGTGCTCCTCGGTTTACAAGGTCGTTTGTCATTTTCTAGTTTTCCTGTACACACCTGCTTTTTTTAGAGTGTATCCAACTGCTGATTTTGGCAAACGAACTAACTCTGATATCTCTGATACATTATAGCCTTTTTTGAGCCTCATTATTATCTTCTTTACCTCTTCCACCTCAAATGGCAACTTTCAACTCAGAAACTCTGAGCCATGTGTGAGCTCTTTTGTGTATGGGCTTAGACTGAAACAACACACAAGTGCACAAGAAATACTTAGGAGCCAGTTACTTAGGATGTGACTGTGTGCTTTTGTCTCTGTGCCACAGCCACCCCTAATATATATGATATATGATGGGAATGTCATTAGTTTTGGAGGTACAGTGCATTCAGAAACTATTCAAACCCTTCCTTTTTTTACATTTTGTTATGTTGCAGACTTATGCTAAAATTGTTTAATTCATTTTCTACCTCAACAATCTAATCTCAATACCCCAAAAATGACAGAGCAAAAATAGATTTTTTTAGAAATTTTTGCAAATTTAATAAAAAGGGAAAAACTAAAATATCACATTGACATAATTATTCAAATGACACTTGAAATTTAGCTCAGGTGCCCCCCATTTCTTTTGATCATCTTTCAGATGTTTCTAAACCTTGACTGGAGTCAAGCTGTGGTAACTTAAATTGATTGGACTTGATTTAGAAAGGCACACACCTGTCTATATAAGGTCTCACAGCTGGCAATGCATATCAGAGCAAAAACCAAGCCATGAGTTCAAAAGAACTACCTGCAAAGCTCAGAGACAGGAGTGTGTCAAGGCACAGATCTGGTGAAGGCTACAAAAAAACTTCTGCTGCATTGAAGGTTCCCAGGAGCAAATTGACCTCTCTAATTCTTCAATGGAAGATATTTTGAACAACCAGGGGCTCGTACAACTGGCCACACTGCCAATCTGAGCAACTGGGGGAGAAGGGCCTTGGTAAGAAAGGTGACCAAGAAACAGCACTCCAGCTATCTGGGCTTTATGGCAGAGTAGCCAGATGGACACCTGTCCTCAGCAAAAGACACATGAAAGCCTGCTTGGAGTTTGCTAAAAAGCACTCTCAGACTGTGAGAAACAAGATTTTCAGGTCTGATGAAACCAAGATAGACCTGTTTGGCCTCAATTCTAAGGGAAAGCAGAATGCAACAAAGTAGAAAGATATCCTTAATGAAAACCTGGTCCAGAGTGCTCAGGACCTCAGACTGGGCCAAAGGTTCACCTTCCGACAGGGCAAAGACCCTGAGCACACAGCCAAGACAACACAAGAGTGGCTTATTGACAATTCTGTGAATGCCCTTGAGTGGTACAGCAGGAGCCATGACTAGAAACAATTGAACATCTCTAAAGAGACCTGAAAATGGCTGTCCACTGACGGTCCCCAACCAGAGGATCTGCTGAGAAGAATAGCAGAAAAGGTGTGCAAAGCTTGTCAGGGATACCCAAGAAGAGTTGATGGTATAATCGCTGCCAAAGGTGCTTCAACTAAGTAATGAGTAAATAGTCTGAGTGCTTATGCCAATGTGATTTTTTTTCAGTTTTTCCCTTTCTAATAAATTTGCAAACATTTCTAAAAATTTCTAAAATTTTGTTTTCACTTTGTCATAGGGGCTATTGAGTGGAGATTGATGAGAAAAAAATGACTTTAGCATTTTTAGCATAAGGCTGCAACATAACAAAATGTGAAAAAAGTGAAGGGGTCTGAATACTTTATGAATGCACTGTATTTGGTCACCAAAGTATTGAACATATTAAAACTGTGATCTGATGATGGTGGTGATGGGAAAAGTCAGTGGATTTCCATGCTGAAAATCAGAGTTATCGCAATTCATCCTGTAGAGGGCATGAATGTGTGTATCAAATTTCATGGCAATTGATTCAGTATTGTCAAGATGTTTCAGTCTGGACCCTAAGTAGTGGGCTGACATTGTCATTCCTACAACCATGTGGATAGCAGGGCTAAAATTAGCATCATCTCTCTGGCGTCAACAAATATTGACATCATTCGCTTCACAAAGATTGTAGTTATTACAGGGCTGTTGTTTTAAATTACATTACATTTCAAAAGTATTCTTTTAATTTCTGCTCTTGCTGTATATTATCCACTTGATGTGTTTATGATACATAATCCCTGATAAGGACTGATGGAAGAATTGAGTCTGATTTTTGCTTTCCATACCTCTTTATTAGACATATCAATTTACACAGAGTTTAAATTATAAAAAAACAAAACTCCTTGACTCAAATAATAGTTAAACATTTTGGGAAATAGGCATATTTGTTTTCTTTCTGTAAGTGATATGAGAATTGATACCACTTTCATGAACAGAGCTGGAGTCAAGATGTTTTTGGCCGAGCTTAGTACAAAGATTAGACGCAGAGGAACAAAGCTTACCTGGCTTGTCCAAAGTTCAAAAATATCACCAATAAATGTCACACGTTACTCTTTGCCCTTTTAAGGGCAAACACTATCAAAGAAAAGTTTTAAATATTGGCTGCCACTTAAGAACATTAGAACTTTAGATTCTTTATCAGGAAGAAGTGTAATATATTGGGATATTGAGTTTCTTTTTTTCAGTCAGCTCTCTTGATCACAAGCTCTACAAGTCTGTTTCTTTGTTTTGTTTCTTGCTTTTTTGGGGTTTTTTTTCGAATTAAGGATTTAGGCCTGTGATAATAAAATCAGTACAGTTTGGTGACTGGAGCTGTCTTCCTTCTCCTCAGGCAATGCTCCGAGTGTGACCAGGCCAGCAGCGATGAGGCCGATATCGCCATGGAGACGCTACCTGATGGCACCAAGAGGTCTAGGAGGCAGATCAAAGGACCAATCAAATTCATCCCACAGGAGATGTCACCAGAGCCCAAGAAACATCAAGTGAGAGGCACGGTGTGTATTTACACACTGTAAAATGTAAAATGTCATTGTTGAAATATATTTCTTAAACAAAAACTGTTCTTTTTACAACTAAAAAGAATGAAAAGTTTTGTATAACCACCTCATCGTCAACTCTAATTAGAGTGTAACTGATGACAGTGTTGGCTAATTCATTGATCTGCATTGATTACAAACAAGTAACTTGACTCTCATGCTCTTCTTAAGGTTATCACAAGGTAGCACAAGTTAATAGTGTGTTCCCCTGAGCAATAAATCAACATTTGTCATAAAAGTTTTGTTACAAAAGGCAGTGAGACTGAATACAAAATTCAGTGGATAAGCACAGAGAGATGTGGATTCCTTGTGGTGGAATGGAGACAGGATACATGTATAAAAAATATTCCAACTTGAATGAAAAAACTGTTTGTTGTCCTTTGAAGTGATACAACACTTAATTTGATTAGAGGCAGGAGACAAGAAAAAAGAAGGAATGAGCCTGATGGGGAATAATACTAATACACTACCTAGAGGGAAGTTTTTAAATCAGTCTGGGCTCCAAATCCACTCCATGAGTCAAATTCATGTGAATAAAGCAAGACTTTAGATTTGATTTGCATTGTCTCGGTAGGGCAGTCTAATAGTTTTAAATGAAAAATGTGTTAAAAGTCAAAAGGTCTGCTGCTAAATCTCAATTTGCAGCTCAGTCAGGTATACAAAGCATCAGGCACCCCCAGAATTAAAGCTCTAATGTCTGCATTCACTGCACAAAATGATATGGAGTTCCTGAGTTTGTGTGGTTTTATAAAGAAAAATAATCAAAAGATTTCTACACTTGACAGTAATTAAGATAAAACCCCTAAAAGACTGAGAAAGAGGATTTACCACAGATTCCATTATAAGCCTGTCCAAACTTATTAAGAAGTTAAAGTACAGATTCACAATTTTGCAAGTCTGTCTTAAACAATAGTTAGGTACCCTTATGAACATTGAAATAGATTTGCTTGCTGTAATAATTCCTCCTTTTCATACTGGCCATTAAAATTGCTGTAGCTAATGCACTTCTGAATTGATGGCTAACAAAAACCCATATATGTTTTCATAAATTTATCTATTAGTAGCTATTTTACAAGCTTAGTCTTTTTAGTACAAAATACTCATTTGTATTTTCATGGGCAATGTTTTAATGTTGAGCTGCAGCAGAAAGTAGTGGTAAAATATAAAAAGAATGCTAGAGAGAGAAATTCAATCCTTGGCTCCTTTCTTACCTCCGCACAGCTGACCAATAAACTGCGTGAAGTAGGTGTGAAAGTGAGATTGTCGGTTTCAGAACAATCCAGTTTTCAGGAGTTTCCAAAGCAATTTGACCATCCAACAAGCAGGTCTCATGGAGTATACTAGCAGTTTAAAGCATGCACCACCTACAGGGAACATGTTTTATTTCCCCTATTAGCACCAACTAAATTAAAGCAATAAATAAAAGAGAACTTCATTATGTCACACTAATTGAATTCCCAAATAAGAAAAAACAAACTTTAGCCTTGGGAGATATTGTAAGCAAACTCATCTTTTTTAAATTTATTCTTAAGCATCTTTTTCTTTTTTTTTTCCAAGTACTAGATTGTCAGACAAATTAGCCTAATTACTAGCATGAAGGAACAGTAATTTGTCAAGAGCAAACTTATTTTATTACTTAATCTTTTTATAGTCATATTTGACAACACAAACTCAAAGATGAGATTTTTAAAAAACAAATAAATGACAATAAAAAAGAGCACACAGACAAGACATAGAAATAATAGATAACATACAAAAAAGGGAGATAATTCCAAAAGTACAACACACATTCTCTATTAAGGAAGTTTAGGAACATACCTTTATTTACTTAAATGTACATTTATATGTAATTTTCCATGATTTAACTGTTCCGTGTCATTTCTTTCCAGTATTGCATGCATTGATATGATTTTCTGTAATCATAATGAAGGTATAAGTTTGACAGAAAAGGTCATTAAAATTATTAAAAAATGATAAATGTATATCATTCTTAAACCAAGTTTTGTTGGCATTCTACCACGTAATATAAATTCAACATCAAATAAAATAGGCTTTTAATCATTTTTTTCAATCTCTTTTTTTGCACAATCTTGAATGTCTAAATATGACTTAATATAGAGTGATGATAAGCCAACTAATAAACAACAGATATAGTTAGGTCCATAAGTATTTGGACAGTGACACTTCTGTACACCACAACGATAGATTTGAAACTAAGATGTGATTGAAGTGTAGACTTTCAGCTTTAATTTAAGGGTTTTATCAGAAATATTGCATTTACTGTTTAGGAATAACAGCTATTTTTATACATAGTCCCTAATTTTCAGAGGCTCAAAAGTAATTGGACAGTTGACAAATGATCACTTTCATGGCCAGGTTTGGCCTTTTCCCTTATTTTATGATAAATTAAACAGATAAAAGGTCTGGAGTTGATTAAAAGGGTTGAATTTGCATTTGGTAGCTGTTCAAGGGAACCCTCAATATGCAGTCTAAAGAGGTGTCGATGTAAATGTAGGAGACCATCATTAGGCTTAAAAAACAAAACAAACCTATCAGGCAGATGGCAGAAACTTTAACAGTGGCCAAATCAACAATTTGGTGCATTGTTAAAAAGTAAGGAATGCACTGGTGAGCTCAGCAACACCGAGAGACCTGGAAGACCACGGAAGACAACTAAAGGTGGATGATCACAGAATTCTTTCATTGGTGAAGAAAAACCCCTTCACAACATCTAGCCAGGTCAAGAACACTCTCAAAGAGGTAGGTGTGCCATTGTCATAGTCTACAATCAAGAGACACCTACATGAATGTAAAAACCGAGGGTTTACCACAAGGTGCAAACAACTTGTATGACTCAAGAACAGAAAGACTGGATTAGACTTGGCCAGAAAACATCTTTAAAAAAACCAGCCCAGTTCTGGAACAAGATTCTTTGGACAGATGAAACCAAGATTAACTTCTACCAGAATAATGGGAAGAGAAGAGTATGGACAACAAAAGGAAAGGCTCATGATTCAAAGTAACCACATCATCTGACAAACATGGTGGAGGCAGTTTTATGGTATTGGCATGTATGGCTGCCAGTGGAACTGGGTCACTGGTATTTGTTGATGATGTGACTGATAGAAGAAGCAGGATGAATTCTGAAGTGTATAGGTCTATACTATCTGCCCAGATTCAGCCAAATGCTGCAAAACTGATATGATGGTCCTTCAAAGTACAGTTGGATCATGACCCAAAACATACTGTGAAAGCAACCCAAGAACTTCTCAAGGCAAAGAAATGGAATGTTCTTCAAAGGCCAAGTCAGTCACATGACCTCAAACAAATTGAGCATGAATTTCACTTACTGAAGACACAACTGAAGGCAAGAAGACCTACAAACAACAACTGAAGGCGGCTGCAGTAAAGGGTTGCAATATTTTTCTTAAACCCCTGAAGCTGAGAGTCGACATTTCAGTCACATCCTGATGGCCTTGTTTCGTGTCCATTGTGATACAGAGGCAAAATCACGAAATTCTGTCACTGTCCAAATACTTATGGACCTAATAGTATGTATACTATTGCAGTAACTCACAAAATTAATGTCCAGTTGTTCATCACCTGTGACGGTAGATATTCACGTGATTTTGAAAGTCCTCTAGGCTACGACTGTGTCAGTGTTGCCATAAATCCTCTGGTGGTTTCCCTCTGACTTTTTCCATTGTCCATAAAAAAGCGACAGCATGTGGACTGTGTCAGCTTGTGGTGTAACATTTTGTGTTAGCTGTGAGAGGGAACAGAGCCTTCTCTCCACCCCTCACTGGATCCTACTTATCTGTACCTACCATGCTCTGATCTTGCGATACTGAACTGCCTTCTCACTCTCTCAAGAAACCCTCCAGATTAATATCTGACAGCTCAGTGGTGAGGAGGGAAGGTGGGGATTTCTTTCACTTCTCTTTTGTTTTTCCACTGTCAATGTGTGACCCAGTGCCACTCACCTGGGACTTGAGCGAACTCTTCTCTTGTGACTGGATACTCACAGCAGAGCCAGTACCACTGAAGCTGTTCCTGTCTACAGTCTCTTTTATAAATAGAGAAATTAACAAAGAAAAGGAGGAGTGTCCCAGCCACTTCTCCACACTCTGCACTATATCCATCTTTGAGGGGAAATAGATGAGTGCTGGGGCACAGTTGTAGTCTGGGTTAATGTGTTTTTCTGTTCACGTTTGGAAACCCTTGGTCTAGGCATGTGCTGAGAAACTCTCAGACATTAAGCAGCTTTCTGTTTTTTTGGAGCCACAGCCAGCCGAGCAAAGCACTTCAGTGCAGCATTTATCTTCAAATGCAAGGCGTGCAATGGCAGGCGCTAAAAGGGCCCTGCTTTGCATTTTTAATGCTTTTACCAGGGCACCCAAGCAGTTGTGTTTCTCTAAAGCCAAGTTTCAATTTATCAGGATTGGCTAATTGAACTCCTGCTGGCCTCCGAGGCTATGGGGTGTGTGTGTGTGTGTGTGTGTGTGTGTGTGTGTGTGTGTGTGTGTGTGTGTGTGTGTGTGTGTGTGTGTGTGTGTGTGTGTGTGTGTGTGTGTGTGTGTGTGTGTGTGTGTGTGTGTGTGTGTGTGTGTGTGTGTGTGTGTGTGAGTGAGTACACACATACACATATTTGGCCAAAATGGCCCAGTACCACCTTGATGACACTGAGGGTCTTGTGGCCTACTAGAGTAAAACCTTTAAAGTCAACCCGTGAGCTGAATTTTATTTAGCATGTATGTAATGTCGCCACTCTAAAATTAATGTTCCATAGAACGCTCTGTCGGATTTTACACAGCCCTGCTGAAGATAGCTAGACTGAGCTTCATGCAAGGACAGTTCATTAACACACATTTGTTCTTCAACGTGGGAGATGTAAAAGAAACACAACCTGTGTTTTTCAAACTCTATCATGGATAAGTTTTAATGGTAACTATTTCTCACTGTCAGCAGGTGTTATTCCCCCTCCATGATGCGACTCATGCATGAATTAATCAATGCGCTAATTAAGTGAAGGCTGTTTGTTCAAGCACAAGTAGATAGTTCTGAAAATGAAATAAGTTTAAACTGCAAAACCATTTTTTTAACGATGATGTTTGGTGTCAAAATAACAAAAGTCAGTCAGTCTCAGGTTGGAATAATACACATTATAAACATGTATACACACCTGAAGGTCTTGTTTGACATTAACCTTGTGTGAAGACGGGGACTTGTGTCTTACATAACTGAATCCCGTCAGAATTGTAACTGTAACTGTAAAATTTGATAGACCAGATAAAGCCTTTACTCTCAGCCTTATTCAATCATTATTTTTTTAAAATATATAATAAATAAATAAATAAAAAGAGAATTCATTTTGAGAATGGTCGGTTGCAATAAAGGTTTTGACAGAGAAGGGTTTATTAGTCTTTAGATTTATTAATGATTTTTCAACTCATTTCATATCATAATTTGTTTATCCCATGAACAATGAAAGCTTCTTTTATCACTTTGACTGTATTGGACACTTTGCCACCGCTTGTGCTTAGTGCTCTTTCACTTCGTTTAACTCCCGTGCAGAATGGTAGTATTTTCAGCTTTGATTATTTACTGTATATATTCAATATTCATGTCCATGACTTTAACCAGTCCAGAATTTGTGGCAGGATTTAAAAATTGCTGTTCCCAACACAAGCGGAGGAATGACTTATTCACATAGACACAATGTAAATGCTGCTAAAAGAGCCTTAATTAAATATTGGGGGATGGGGGGGCTTTGTGTAAGGTGTTTTTTCCACCTTGCCATTTATTATTCTTTTATTGTCAAAAAATTGTAATTACTTCAACTGTAGTTAAATGTTGTTTACAAAAAATAATATGCGCACAAGTGCAAAAGAGTGAATCCTCTTAAAGACTGCATTTATTGGATACAATGATATAGCCATTTTCTAACATTAAAGAAAATTAGGGTAAATTTAAGGGGGAATTTAGGGTTCGAGAGGGTAACTGAAGCTGGCAATAAAATGCTCCTTGTAATGGGATATGATTTACTGCTGCCACTGCCCACCCCGGTGCTAACATTAAAACCTCCCATATGAACATATGCCATTAATCATTAGGAAATTATGGGAATTAAGTTAATATATCTAGTTACTACCACTTCGTATGCTCTGTTAATTTCTCTAATCCTGTGTGAAATGATTCATGCTTGTTAAAGATGCACTGATGTACTTAATTAAAAGATTGATTTTGCCCCGTACTTATAAACTGCCTGCAGTTTTAATTTCTTCACCTGAGCAGAGCCTGAGATTAGCTGTGCAGTGTGGCTGAGCGTCTTTCAGCTGAGCCAGCTACTGAACCTCTCTCTGCTTTGCCTGGCCTTTTAGATTACTTTAACGGACATTACTTTAATGGAGAAATTATTAAATAATGTCAGGCCTTTTGTTTGGTGCTGATTCGCAGGAGAAATGGTGAAGGTCTGAAGGAGCCAACTGGCAGCATTCTTGCAGTTACCATTCTTAATGATAAATGCTCCATCTGGCAAGTGATGGCGAGCCAAAGGCGACAGATGGAATTGTTTTCACAATCTGTTTAAATATGTTGTCGATTTTTCCACCCCTTTTAAACCCTGCTTAGCAGCTCCAACACTAGTTTGCTAGCAGCAAGAAGGAAATGTTTGATTTTTATATCCTTTCATGCTCTGTTCAATCTCCTGTGACGAAATAGCACACTTCAGACCTGTGTAGTATATGGTAGTGTTGCTAAACGTCCATCCAGTGCTGTTTAGCTTGCACAGAAAGAATGTGATTGATGGTCTGGCATGTTCAGAAGTCATATTTAGTGCCACAGCATGACCAGCTGCGTAAGTGGTTTGCTTGTAATGCTGCGAGTCTGGCTGCATTAATGTGTTGAAAGTAAGAGATTAGTGGTTACACCACAGAGAGGCACTGAATTGATCAGCTCAGCTCCCTCATAATCTGAACCAAAACATTACCGGCTTTGGTTGTAGTATCACATTTCTTGAGAACAATCAGCTTTTTCCTCCAACTTATTGAGTGGAATGTATCCCCCCATCCAAAGGTGAACTCAGTGTCATGTTCATGAAACCAGTTTGAGACTACTTTTGCTTTGTGACACGGTGCATTATGGCTTATTAGGCTGTGGCATTCAAACAATGATTGCATGATTGCAGGACAAATTGCACGAAAAAGGTGAACAGGTAGTCCTAATCAAGTGTTTGGTGAGTGTATATATAGTTACATAGGTACATAAGTATTTGGACCGTTACACAATTTTCGTAATTTTGCCTCTGTGCACTATCACAATGGATTTAAAACAAAGCCATCTGGATGTGATTGAAGTGTAGACTTTCAGCTTTATTTCAAATGGTTTAACAAAAATACCATATAAAACATTTATGAATTACAACCAAAATGTTACTACATTATGTTGTACATTTAATTTTAAATGGATAAAATTTCAATTTGCAATTTGCCCCATCTCTCTACACTCAATATCTAATAGTGACAAAGTGAAAACATCTTTTTTGAGATTTTGGCAAATGTTTTACAAATCAAAAACTGAAATCTGTTATTTAGAAAAGTAGTCAGTCTGGTCTCACTATTTACAATACTTATCAGCACAAAAACCAAGCCATGGAGCCCAGAGATCTTTCACTAGACCTCTGCATTAGAATTGTGGCGAGGCATAGCTCAGAGCAAAGGCATAACACCATTTCGGAAGCTTTGAGCGGCCTCACTAATTGTGAAATATAGGAAGTTTGGAACCACAAGGACTCTTCTTGAGTTGGCTGTCCACCCAAACTGAGTAACCGGGCAAGAAGGGCCTTGGTCAGGGAGGTGACCAAGACTCCAACGGTCACTCTAACAGAGCTTCAGGAGTCCTCTGCAGAGATGGGAGAACCTGCCAGAAAGATGACATCTCAGCAGCACTCCATCAATCAGGCCTTAATGGTAGAGCAGCTAGAAGGAAGACACTTTGCGTAAAGCGCATATGACAGCCTGCTTGGAGTTTGCCAAATGGGATTTAAGGACTCAGAGAGCATAAGGAGAAAGATTCTCTGGTCTGAGATAAAAATTCAACAACTTTGGGCAGAGCTCCAAACACGTTGCCTGGCAAACACCAGGCACTGCTCATCACCTGCCCAATACTATGCTTGTGCATGTGCACCCTCATGCGTGTGCATGATACAAAACAAAACGGAGCCACTTGTAAAAACACTGCTCCATAGCACTACTAGGGCTGTGATTTGTTTTTATTCATTTTTATTTTAAATATTTATTTATTAGCAAAAATGAGCAACAACAGCCGGACATTCAGTGGGTTAAAGGTGTGCTTACTGACAGCAAAGATGGTGGTGCCTCCCCCTTTTACAACAGCCATTTACTGGCGTGTGTGACTAATAGATTTTAAGAGTCACTTAACATGGAACCTTTAATACATCACTCAAGATTCAAGATGGGAAAAAAAATGTATGAACTATCAAACTCGCTCACACAAAAGTCATCTCTGTAGAGAATGAGAATGGTAATATTATTTTTTAGGAGAAAAACAAGTGTCAAACTAAATATTGAATATTCATATAATTATTTACTTTACCTGAAAAATATCCAGAGGATGTAGAAGTACTTTTTTATTACCTGAGTAGTGACTGCAGAGCTTCCTCACTGGTTACCTATGGCTTCGTAAATCAGAGGGTAGGTTTGTTGTCTGAGAGGCATAATCCAGGGCAAAAAAAGTTCACAAATAACTTGTTGCATCTTGTAAAACATACTGCTGTGAGTGCAATGTAATAACTGAAGGCAACCTAGATCATATTTATCAACAGAGACTTTTCTAATCTTGATTATAGCAGCTACACAGTCAGGGGACACTTTACAGAGATTTTAGTGAGTAAATTAAATGAAACCATGAAAAAGGAAAATTACACCTTTGCCCTGATCTGAAGGTGTTGACCCACTCAGAACAGTGTTGAATGAAATTGAAAATTTTAACTTTAGAGTTATACTGCAGTATGATTTTGAACACTACTTAGAAGTGAAATGTTTGTGTTTCGCAGAGAACCAGAGGACAGAAGAGGAAGAGAATTCCCATCTGTGAAGACAAAGACGATAAAATTGAGGTGTGTCTCTTCATACTGCTACAGAAAACTACTGCTGCTGTTCTAGCTTACATGCTACTGACATACTCAAGTTCCTCATGAACCAGTTCAACTCTGCTTATTACTTTCACTGATATTTGCTTTTTTCACCTCCTTAACTTACTTTAGTAATGCAAGTGTATTCGTCTTACGCCGACTTATCTTGCTCATATTTGACATGTTGTCATTAACAATAAGATATTGGTGAATACAGTTCATCTACCCCTGACAGTTTAGTAAGTGTTTTTACATTAGATTTTTTTAATATAAAGTCAGAAATCACTCCAGTGTTGTGTGGAAGAAATGTACTCATTAGACTATAAAATTTAAAGAGAAACCTGCTTCAACTTGCCCTCCAGAGCTAATTGTCTAAAACTGCAAAGCTGTTTTAAATCCAGAAATCTCCATTTTGATATTGACTGTGAAGAATTCACATCAATCTAACCCTAGTAGTCACTTTCATAAATTGCATTCAGGAAGTAATTCTCCGGTGTAGTTTCCACCTTTCCCCAGTTTAACCTTTCATTCCATTACATCCACCAACAACCACCAACAAGTGCCCATACAGCTCCCGATTCTAATCAGCTGTTCAATAGGAACCACTGCCACGGGAACGCCGACAACGGCAGTCTGCAATGCAGAAAAAACCCAAAGCAGAAGACACAAGGACTGAGTGTACAACCTGCAAAGGACCCGGCGACAACGAAAACCTAGTGAGGTGAGAGAGCGTGTGTGTCTGTGTGTGTGTTTGCGTCTGCGTCTGCGTCTGGGTGCCTGGGTCAGAGAAGGAGCAGGGGGGTGGGGTTATTATACATGCTGTGTGTGTGTGTGTGTGTGTGTGTGTATATCTCATGAGGCAGCCATATCCTCCTGATGATTAAATTTCAGTCTTCATTAGGCTATGGCCGCCTGGGCTGTGCAGACTAAGAGGGCTGAAGATATCTTCTCCATAGGCCCCCTATATTGACCTGCCACATTTATTTGCACAGTTCATTAGGGTGTAATGAATAGCTCAGTTTATTCTGGTCCTTTCTTGGGATTTCAGGTGTCAGGCATCTAATAAACAGGATTCCTCTTCTTCTGTTCTTTTGACATTGGATTCATGCAGAGAAAAAAAAATCTAGATTACAACAGGCACCTTGTCAGCCCATTTTCACGTGATGATTCTCTTACATAAATCTCTTCTCCATTCTCACCAGACCTCTGACTGAACAGAATTCCCATCATGAATTTCACACTGTCTCCCCAAAACTGTCATTGACTCATTTTAACTGGAACCAGTTCATGAGTTTTTGAATTGTTGTGTTGAAGCATAACTCTAATCATTTGTAATGGTAATACTGTTCCCCGTCTTTTTCCATTCTACAAATTGCTAAAAACCGGAAGGTCCTTTTGAGAACCAGTGTACTAAAGACAGTCATTTATTCCCTAATATTCCTTGTTTTTCATCATTTTAGTACATCTCCCACTCCTGTTTTAGCTCGCCGTTGATGCAAAATCAACACTTCCTCCATCTTTACATGTTGTCTTGATATATTCAGAACAATGTACATTCTACAGCTCTAATTCCATCACTACCATAGTCAGCAGTCATGCCATACTAAATTAGTTTTTAGCAGAAATACTGTCACTCAGTCACTCACAAATAAATTCCAACTGCATATAATTTGCTGTTTTTTCAATAGCTGTTAAGCTAGAGTCAATGAAAATCAACACTGTCTGTACAGATGTTTCACATTCCAGTAACTGAATGAATATAATCCCTCTAGAGTTTAAACATTTAGTCCGTCAGCAGAAAATTAATTGCCTACTCTTTTGATAACTATATAATCATATAAGTTGTTTTTAAAGCAAAAAATGTAGAGCATTTTGTGAAGATATCACTTCGGGCTCTTGGAAATTTTAATTATTTTCTTATGTTTTCTATGCCAAACGATTAATCAATTAATCAGGAAAATAATCAAGAAATTAATCAATGGAGAAAATCACTAGTTGCAGCCCTAAATCCATTCGTTTACATGCAGGATTTAATGTCAAATATGTGCTGGAAGTGCTGCGTTCTAATGACTTTGCCATTTTTTGATGGTTTAACAATTACACAAAGGCAACAACAAAGTAGAAGCGCTTGGAATTTTTTTGTGAATATATTCTTTTAAAATGGAGACACTCAGCATGTTTTTAACAATGACATGACTCTGTTGTTGTACTGATGGTGAAATATACTCAATTTAATATGTAAGGTAGGTCATTTCACCACCCAGCATCCCCCAATATATTTACCTGGCCATTGTTATCAAATGGCCTGTGTTTGTTCACGGAGGCTTATTGTTTGAGACTTGAAATACTGGCTTTTATTTAAGATATCACCTTTGAAGTCCTTCATAACCCTGGTTTTGAGTGCTATATAAATAAAGTTTTACTTACCTTAATAATTTTTTGATTTAGTTTCTTTTGCAGTTCTTTACATAGCTGTATGATTAGACAGGGAGCTTTAATGTAAAGCCACATAAAGGTAAGACCAAGGTAAAATCTAATCTCCAAAAGAAAACAAATACTTAAGATAAACTTGATTTACATCTATGCAGTGACAGCTTGTACAGCTTGAAAATGATACCATGTCCATGGCAAGACCAGTATTATGGAAATAGATGAAAAAAGCTTAACGCTTGAATACCAAAGTGTTTGTGTTTTGCTTGTCGTACTCTTGAGGCAGGGTTTAAGTTGTGAGGGTTGCTGGTCGGGGTGTGAGGTGTGCTGCCCTGACTCTTTCTATCTTTGCATTGCACAGGTTGTGAGAGCCGGGGCAGCCACCTCACCTCCCATAAAAAGTCGGGACAGATGACCGTTGGCTTAGAGACAGAGAGAGGTAAATTGAGGCGTTTGAAGAATGGCGCTCGGGTCAGGCTGAAGAACGAGACCGTCACGCCGCCCCACAACGAACTCTGTTCCAAACTGGACCAACAACTGTCCAATGAAAACTGAGCTGAAATGTCTGAATCTGATTTATGGAATCCAAAGTATGAAAGGTTGCTTTGAGCTAGTAATGTTTGGTTAATGTTGGACTCTCAACTGTTTGTATACACTACGAGTAACTTGGTTGATTGAATATTCTTTTTATTTATTTTTTTATTTTTTTATTCTTTACAATTGTGGCTCGAGTTGCATCTATGCAAAGGTCCACATATACAACGTTATGACTAAATAAAAAAGGGTTATCTATTTACACAGTTCATGTCTTGAAACATTTTGGTGAGTAAACACAATACTGGCCTATGTAGCCCATGAAATAAAAGCTCACCATCGACCCAAATGATAGATGCAACTGTTCCATATATATCCTTTATTAGACACTGAGTCCTGTAATCTTCACAAGGTCCATGGAATGGCATCATTACTTCCTTAATGTGATGTATTTTTATTTTGAAATAGGATGTTGGGGCATTACATGTGACAGATAGGGATCAATTTTAAGTATAAACCAGGGGTCTATCAACTATGGGAAGAAGTCAGATTGCTATGGAGTCCATTTAATCTGATAAGACAGGCAGAAGTTTTATAGTTACAGTATACCCACCAGTGCAACATTATGTCACCATTGAAGGTGCACTGGTTTCCATGTATTTTGCAGTTTTCCAGGAAGATCAAGGGCCCATTTCATGGGATCTTTTAGACTGCATTCAAATCTGGTTGATGTGCATAATGAATTGGTCCAAGGCTGATGAGCTTCTTGATTGCTCATATGACAGCTAAGTTTGTTTGGCTTCTTCATTCTGTTGGAAACGAGCAAAATACTGTTGGTTTGTTGATCATGTTGCTCGCAGTGGAGAAGCACAGGAAAAAGCTCAAGGAGCTATAAAAGTCATACAACTGCTGCACTCTCTGCGATAGTTGACTAATGCATCATCTGATTTTGGAATCCCAAATTATTCCTCTCTATGCCTCTAGGTGCTCACCTGAGTCAAACATTGTGAAATATTTTAGATCAACAGATTTTTTTTCATTGGTACTAGGCTGGTGCTTTGGACTTTTGACCTCCCTGTACAACTTCTCATTAGCGCCAGTCAGAAGTATTGATTCAGGTCATCTGCCACCCAATCACTCTTAAGAATTTCAGTTTGAGTTTGGTTATTTGCAACGCAGTTGAACCTAGGCTTTCTCAGATATGAGTGTTGTGTTGTGTTTTTTAAGTAAGTGGAGGACCAGAAGTGTTTAGAAAAGTCAGTGTTGTTTATAGAAAAGCCAACTGTTTCTGGTCTGTCAACTGTAGCAGTATAGTAATGCTACCATAAAGCATTTGTAGTAGAAACAAACTAGTGTAGTTAGTGGTAATAGCACTTAAATATTAGTCCAAATGTCTGTAGTGTCTTTAGGCATTTAGAAGTCTTCCTCTGTCTCCATAACTTGAAGTGACAGTTAAACTGACACGTCATAAGAAAGAACCCCAGCTTTGTCTCTATGTCCCTGGTGGCCCATAGTCAGTGCTGTCAAAACAACAGCTGCTTGCTACTCTGTCAGAGCTCATGACAAGTGTCACATTCTGCCCTCATGTGTCACTCTGTTGCCTATCCAGGGCCCAATATGAATGCTTTTGGGAGCAGTCAGACCCATTCAGTTTTACTGCTTTTTGCCTCTCTGGCATGTGTCCACAAACAACACCGCAATGGGTTTGTCTCTTGAGATGAGATCTCAGTGCAGAATGACTTGCTGACTCCTGACCAGTTCTTTCCCATCACTCAAACTCACCCAGTCTCAAAGACTGCGTGTCAGTTCACTGCATGACTGTATCTATTTACCCAGATCTGTATACTAATTAAAAACTGAAAATAAGTGATGTTGTCTTGTAGAATTTGAATGCTACGTAGCTATGTAGCGTGACAATGTGTACAGTATTTATTGAAGAAGCCAAACATATTTCTTTTCTTTTTGTGACTACATACTTGATTATATATCATAAGCTTGTGTTGTGAACAGAGTTGAACTCTGATTTGTGATGTAGTCTTGAACTGACTACCATATTTTCTTTTAATTGCCAAACATATGTTTAGCTTTGTTCACAGACATGCTATTAAGGGAATATTTCATATTAATTGTGTACTGTGTTACTGCGATACTGTATGAGGTAAGAATATGAATGTTGCTGCTGTTGTGTATGTAAAGTGTCTCAGCCTCTGGCCTATAGCTCTTGAAAATGAAGTTGAGCTTTAATAAACTCTTGACTTTTTCACCTTATTGCTGCAGTGATAAATGAGTGTCAGCCAGCTAATTAATGGTTCTAAAGGTGCAGCAGCGGTGGTCCGTTTGTGCATGTAATGCCCTCTGTCATCTGTGATTTATCACTTGGGAAGTGGCCTTCTTGTTGGGAAATGTTGCTTTTCAGCCAACATAGAGTACAGACTGATTCTTGTCAGAATAAATAGACCTCTGAAAATTAGATTTACAGTATGGAATACTAAAGCTGACAGCCCAAAGACAAATAATAACGAATTGATGAGTTCTACAATAATTATGTAATCATATAAACTTTTTGTGTGTGTCTGCATCATAATGGAATATGACAACACAGATGGTAAGAACCAAACACATAGAGATGTATGCAAAACTTGAGGCATCCCCGCACAAATTACATATTTAGTTGTTTTTGGAAGTGAATATAAGTAAATACAACTCTTACAGCAACCCTCCAAAGGGGCGATTAACTGCATGCAGTGTAAAAATAAGCTTGTGTCTATGTAATGGAGACGCTGTTTGGAAATGATCAAACATATCTTTGGCATTTCTGTATCAAGATTTCTACTTGATTATCACCTGACATATGTACCAATACAATACAATGCATGTATTTATTGGTCAGCATCAATCTTAAAGGTCCTGGGTAATTGTGTCAGAGTAAAGATAACCTGAAGTGGCACACCTAAAGATATTAGGAATGATCCACGACAAATTTCATGGCAGCAGTTCAGCTTAAAGGTTCATTACTGACCTTGGAAATTTTACAGATTTTCTTAGGTCCACTTCCTGGTAACTTTCTGGAACTTTCAGACACATTTTGTAGCCTTCAAAAGATGGCGTTTGCCCAGTTGTAATGTAGATTTGTTAGAGTTTGTTCAGTTGTCATGAGAAGCTATCTGCTGATCAAGGCTAAAAGATCTGGTTGGCGCACCTTATGCACAGAGTTTTTTGTCAAATTTCCAGCAGCTCTTGAGATATTTTGCTGCCATCCCCGGCTGTGAAAATTTGGTAAGGTACTGTAACAAAAGGCACTTTGTATGCAAGTGTATGGACGCTCTTTTTTTCTTTAAACCATTGTGGGTGAAGACAGAAAGGGATACATTTTGGTTTTCAACATGGTGGCAGCATCATTTGGTGACATCTCTGAAAGATGAAACCAACTGACCGTGCCAAACTGTAGCTGCCCCAATCCCTCATCCTCTGCCCCAGGGTCTTTGGTGACTAAACAGCAGTCGGCAAAACCAGAGATTAGCTTAGGGACGAAGAGAGAGGGAAGCTAGCAGTGAGGTTCTGGAAAGCAGTAACCTTTACAATGATGAGTGCGTTTCCCATTACTGCTCTGACACCGGATCCGGGGAGATGATTTAATGGCGGTATTTTGTTTTTGCTGACTTCACCCTTTTTCCCCCCTATTAAAACCGAAAACACAAGAGCTGGGACTGGGGTTGTGTGGGAAGTGTAGCCAAGCAGCTAAATTCTATTACTCCCTAGCTTCTTTCCCCTTTTCTTTATCCCACTGAATTTGCCACAGTGTAGGTCCGCTCAATTACTTCCTGAGGTACATGTTCTTCTTTCTCCTCCTCCTTAAATGGTTTCTAACTTATCCTCTCTTAACTGCAGTTTCCTCCTACCCCAATTTTTAATCATTACACACAGAACATGAACTACAAAGCCCTATGGGCGCCTTATATCTTTACTGACTGCCTTGTCATAGACTTGTTTTTAAGGAGTTGCAGTGTGTTGCAGGCTGTGTATGTTTCTAGTGGAATTTCTGGAGCAAGTTACTGGTAGAGCAGACTGAGTTTCTGAAGAGGTCAGGGCTTGAGTTTGTCCCCCAGAGGTGAGGATACAGACCTGCTGCTGAAATCAACTCTTCGATAGTGTTGTACCCAGTTCACTGAGGCCCCCTGCTGGAAAACATGAGAAACTTGACTCATATACAAAGCACCAGGTGAGAGCTGTAGAGATCACTCCCCCTTCCTTCCATCCCAGCTGTGAATGAGTTGTGTCCAGATGAGCTAATAAAGGCAGTCGCTCTGACTTGGCTTTCTCCATAGGTGAAACTTCAGCAATCAATACATTACTTCCCCCTTTTGTAAAACAATGACTCTTTTATAATGTTGCAATGACCCAACAGTAAATCAAAAAATAGGGGGTTTACCAAGTCCAATAATCCACTCTTCTCTATGGAAAGACACCAGCACACTTTGTAATGGATGAGAATCAATGGCTGAGTGCTTTGTGTCATATTGATTTCTGTCACGTGGCCACTCCCAAGGTAATTGCATTGCCCACTTGTGATAAATTCACTGCCTTGTTTCAGCCACTTGGTTTCAGACACCAGGGCTGCTGGAGACAAAGGAAGTTTTTGGAGCCACAAACCAACAATCAAGCCACAAACCCTCTATCAATACAACAACCCCTAAATGTGGGTACAAAGCAGTAGGGAAGCAACAAGCATCAGTACTCCTATAAGTTTCATGTCTCGTTATTAAGTGTTTAATTTCTGTCATGTTGATTTTTGTGATTGTTTTTGGAATCTGGTTTAACTTTGAAAAGAAATGGCGAACGTGGAAACAGAAGCCTTTCTAAATATTTCCTCCTCTAGGGGTTCAGCCACAGAGAAGCTAATGAGAATAGGTAAGCAGAATGATTATGCCCTAAACAAATAAACCAGTTACTCACATTTAACTGGTATGTTAATGCTTAAAGCAAGACTACGCAACTTTTTAAAGAAAAAATTCTTAAAAATGAAAAGTAGAATTCTATTTAAATAAAACACATCCTTGCTCGGTTTAATACACTCAGGGGGTTTGTTGATATCCCCCTACTTAGTGTTCAATAGCATATAGTGGCTAATGTTAGCAAACTATCTCCATGTTGCTGTATAGCAGACACTACATGATCAGCTTGTTCTCTGCATTTTAGCATTTAGCATTATCACATAATTGTTACATGTGCCCACAGTGACAAAGTTTGGTCAGTGTTAGAGCAGGGGTATGCTTGAAAGAAACTAGTTGCTACGGTGTGTAGCAGCTAGTTCGTCTGTTGTCCAGTTTGTCTATTGGCTGATATGTTGCTGACTTGTATATGTCTGACAACAAAAGGGAAACAGCAGCTCTGAACATTTGCTGTCAAAGGTGGGAATAAAAGGCCTGCCATTATCATGAGGGCCAAGATGTGAGAATCTTTCAAATGGGGATAACAGCGCATGCTTCCAGACAGTCTCTGAAAGACAATAATGGTGTTGAGCTTGGATCGTACACATAAAAAGTTACCGGAATAGTTGTCCACACCTGGCCAATCACTGCATGTATGATGCAGAGCGCATGCTTATTAGATTGTCAGTTTCAGGATGCAGATGTTTTTCGATGATCTGACAAGCACTTCAATTGAGACATGCTGTCCCATTTACTTGGTCTAGTATTACCATTTGCTTATGGAGGCTAATGTTACTAAACTTCATGTAAAAATTGCTGAATAACAGACAGATTACAGCATCACTTTTTTGACTTTTGACTCTTCACGACTCGTACTGCTGTAACACTTCATTTTTGCATTCACCAATATCTAATAATTGTCACATGTAGCCTCAGTGATAAGGGAGGGTCAGGGTTAGAGTTACATAGCCTTTGCAAAAGTTGCATTGACTTGCTTTAATTGTTTGTGTGCTTTTTTTCTCCAATGCTGTTGTCAAACCAATACTTTGCGCTGATGAACTGCCAATGACAATTCTACAGATAAAGTTAAGTAATGGGCCTTATATGTACCATTCTGTTAGATTACATCACATCTTCCTCTAGATGTGAACTAAATATTTGCTGTTTTTAAAAAGGTTCATTCTGTTAGACACTATGACACAATAGCATTTATGCAAAAAGCCTTTGCATAAATGCTATTGCTGGGAGTTGGAACTACTACTTTTAAAATCCACTTATAAAAGTAATCAAGCATTAGTAAGATTTGTTGCTTTCCTCTGCTTCAACATGATTCTCTTAACTTGAATTATCTTATCACATTCTACAATATAAAGAGCTCACATTTAGACATAATTTTCAATTCTGTCCAACAGACTTAATCTAATATAGTTTTGTCTATGTGCTCATCAGTGTGATTTAATTTAGTTGTAGTGATACATCAGTGAATATTTCTGCAGGCTATATGAATGAATGGAGGCTCTGTGCAGTTCCTCGAGCGATGACTCTTCCTCTTCATGATACTTGGACAGAAATGTGACAGCGATTCTGATGGAAAGGTGGACGAGATCAAATAAAGTCAGTTTAGATTTGTGGGCCATCAGCCCCATTCAGTGAGGACGGGTCCCAGGATGATGCCAGACGGGAAGGGGGATCTGAGAACTTCACACAGAGATTAAACACCAGATGAAAGTGGGCACAAATCGCCAACTGAGAGCAACATGTGTAGCAGACAAAAGCAATCAATCATGTCCCCTCCACCACCTCACCTCCAATAAGATTACATCAATCAATAACCTCTTTTATGAGTGATTGGATTTGTCAGCTTCAAAAGTGAGAGGTGGGGTATGGGGTGGGAGTGGGGGGGGTTGCTCAATTTTCCCAATGATTAAAGCAGGGCCAAATTGCTTTGATAACATCAAGGACCTTGCAGTGGCTGGGTGCGTAAGGGCAGTGTTGGGAGCAGATAGAGGTTGGTGGTAGCAGGTGACACAGACATTGCCTGAGAGACTGAGAACAATACTGGGTACATTATGTAGAAAGTATGTCTTTTATGGATCAAACACCAGCCAGATGAATGTGTTTCCTCACTTCCTGGATAGTTGAACATCCTAATGCTGGCTGAAACCACAGACTGTATAAAACCATGGACAATGTGTGTTTGATGTGACCCATGGGTTTCTGAATGGATGTTTGATGATTGACGTGGTTGCCTGGGCAGTTACTTAAGCCAGAAAATAGAAATTTAGTCAAGCAGGGCACAAGATGGATGTAAGGTGGGACAAGCAAGCAGTAACAATCACAGCTGTATGTTTTTGGCTTAGACATATTTTAATCAACCAAACATACCCCAAAAAGTACTTCTTTATGTCATGTTTAGCCACACTAGCAGTGTAGTTCTAGGGATGGTAATGTTAGTCCACCAATTTTGTCCAGACTGACATATCTCAATTCTTATTGGATGGATAGCCATGAAATTTGGTGCAGAAATTCATGTCACCATCAGGATGAATCACTTTGGTAGTACTCTGTCATTTCATCTAGCACTATCATCAGGTCAAAATTTCAGTTTGTCCAATACTTTGGTTTATGACCAGATACTAATGACGTTCTTATCAGCGTTGTTTGCTGTGTTTTGTGCTAATTAATTATTGTTAGCATTCTAACATGCTATTCTAACATTGCATCCATGCTAAGCATTACTTGCTCAACATCAGCAAGTTAACATCGGCAGTGTGAGCATGCTGCTGAGGTTAGCATTTATTACAGCTACACAGAGCTGCAACCATGGCTGTAGACTCTAACTATAAACTCTTGTTTTAAGTTGAGATTGCCTCTCATAGTTGTCACCAAGACTCACAACAGAATAAGTTAAATTAAATTTAAATAAGTTGAACTTCTTGTGGGATACATTTGTTTTCTGTATTTTTAAGGAGAAATTATGACTTTATGAAGAGACTTCTATAAGTAAAATCCTTAACTATATTCTTGCACAAATTGAGTATTATTTACAGTTGCGTAGGACCAAAAACTACATAAACGGAGAAGGAACTCTGAGAAACTCCACACACTGTCAGTGATTTGCAGTCACTGAAATTTAAACAATACACTGACAAATAACCCCCAAACTGATTCACCATTTAGTTGATATTTGTGGTACTGCATCATAAGGCACTTTGGCATAACCTTCGGTGTCAGGCCATAGTGGTGAATTGGTAGATTTTCAGTGTGGCTCTAACATCGGTCCTAAAACAAATATATATATATATATGTTTGACAAAAATGTGTGTTGCCAAAATAAATATTCTTGTCAGGTTATTTACAAAACAATTACCTGACCCCTAGCAGAAAGCCCATAGTAGGTGAGACAAGAAGTTCATTTTGGACACTTCAGCCAACCGGTAGTCCCAATTTGCCAGACAAAACTGTTTGGTTAGATAGTGGGTTGATTCCTGACTGAATGAGTGAATGAAGCCTGCTCTCTCAACAGAAGAAACTGAATCCTTAAAGTAACGGTCGACATTTTGGAAAATATAAAACAAGAGTTCTGGAGTTGTTAAAGACTTTTGACAGAATTAGGTTAGCAGATTCCCCTGCTTCCCGACATTGTGCAAAGCTAGGCTAAACGTGTCCTGTATCTGTCGGTGTACAGGGAACATAGAAAAGAAATTGATATTGATAATCTGACTATGGGTTTAATAGCAAAAGAGAAAATGTTTGCAAAATGTTGCAATTTTGCACATGCTCACATAATAGGTGGTGCTGAAAACTTGGTGATACTAGTAAATACTTGCTGTGAGCTACTACGCCATGCCAGCTAGCCCTGCAAACTAATAATAATTAGCAGGTACCATGCTAACCAATTAATTATCCACATGCTAGTGCTAGCCAGTCAAAATAGCCTGCCAAGCTAGCTCCCAAGCAAACAAAAGTAGTTTATTTTAGACAGATTTACACCACTCACTCCTGTCTCATGGCTAACTGCAAATAAGTGCCACTAAAAAGGGATGCTTTAGTGCGGCAGTTTATACTTCTGCAGGATTAGTTTATTTATGGTCTAACACTGCTACTGTTTTGATTCTTTCCTCTGTTTTGGACTCTCCATCTTTGTCCTGTCAGATGTCAGCACTGTCCAGACATATTTCTTGTGATGCAAATTAGCATGTCAAAGTTCAAGTTGAACTATATATGAAAACTCCTTGTGGATTTGCAAGTGATTCCTCTGACCACATTGAATAGAACTGATACAGTCCTGGTTGAAATTATTGGCACCCCTGAACTTTTAGTACAGAAATTAGAATATCTTCCAAAATAAATGCAAATTAACCAATTTTATATAATCAAAATATTTCAATTAAATGTCCAAGGTTACTGAACAAAAGAAAAAAAAAAAGACAAAACTTGCATATTTTTTAAAATGTAACCAAACATAAAATGTAACCCATACACAATTATTGGCACCCTTCACCAATATTTGGTAGCAGATATTCTTTTCCTTATGGGCTTCATTTTGTCGCATATAAACAAAATGATTCACTGCCTTCCCAAAGAGTTCTACTTTGGTTTCATCTGTCCATAGAACATTATCCCAGACAGACTGTGGCTTATCTATGAAGGTTTTTGCAAACATTAGCCTTGCCTTTTTCGACCTTTCTTTCAATAGTAGTGTCCTCCTTGGTGTTTGCCTATGGAGTCCTACATGGTTTAGTGTATGGTCAGGTCAGCCTGAAGCACTTTAGATGTCTTGTGTGGTGTTTTTCCACAATCTGAATCCACCTTCGCAGACTTCTCTCATTGAGTTTCATCTTAGCACCATGTCCTGGAAGTGTCTTTTTCAACAGTTTCATGATTGTGAAACCTCTTGATAAGACTACGAACTATTGAAAGATGGATTTCAAGATCTTTGGCAATTGCATTGTAGCCTTGGATTGTTGTGTTTTTTGAGAATAAAAATGTATCAATGCTCTCAGACAGCTCTTTTGTCTTCACCATTTAGAAAAAGTAACTGGAAACAATCAGCCCCTTTTATGCAGTAAAACATTATTCATTGCTTTATTCAGATCATGTGAACACTGAAAATTATGCATAAATTAGTCTTTTTTGTTTTTTTTATTTTGTTTGAGAAACGAATTTAAATTCATCAAGAGGGTGCAAATAATAGTGTCAAGCATACATTTTATGTCTGTATTTCTATTTCACTCTATGAAAGGACTGTATCTGTAATAATCTATTATATATCCTGGTGTACCAGGCCCCTACAGTAGTAGACTATGGTTGTGTTATTATGAGAGGGTTGAACTGTCCAAATGTAAAGCTCAGTTTTGCAGAAGAAAGGGGTGTTCAGCCCAACTTCCACAGATAAATGAAGATTAAAAACCACATTATCTCTCTCTCACACACACACACACACACACACACACACACACACACACACACACACACACACACACAGATACACACAGACAAAACCCTGGGTCTGCATCAGTGAGCAGTGGTTTAATTCAAAGATCTTCCCCACGATACACAACAACCATTACAAAGGTGTCATTAAGATACAATAATTAGGAAAGAATGTGTGCATTGTCACAGTTTTGCTGAATGAAAGTAGCACTCCTGTGAAGTTTAGAAGGTCTTCAAGAGTCTCCAGCAGCGAAACTGAAGAGTTCGTTCCTTCCCTTTTGCCCTTAGTTGGAGCTTAATGTGAAATCAATTGCCAGTTTGCGTGCAACAATGGGTGTCTGCTCATTAGTGGAGCAAACACAGTTTGGTTATATGTCATCTATTTGCTACGTTGCCGGAGGGCACTTTAAATTCCCATCGTTTCCAGGTAGATAAGCATGTTAAGTGTGTGTGTGTGTGTGTGTGTGTGTGTGTGTGTGTGTGTGTGTGTGTGTGTGTGTGTGTGTGTGTGTCTGTGTGTGTGTCTGTGCGTGTGTCTGTGCGTGCGTGTGTCTGTGCATGCGTGTTTGAAATCCACCTGCCTCAGCATATTTGTCCTAATGTGCAGCAGCTGTTTGCTTATGCCTATACAACTCATAAGATGCCAATTATCTATGGCAATTGAATCTGTACTCTGATTTTAGTAAATCTACCATGCTTAATGTGTTAACACTACAGATATATTATTATACCTGTTTCACAGGTTTTCTTAGTGTAGTGCCAGAGCGCTGCATTCCATAACTTTAATGCTAATTAGAGTATAGCTTGTCCCAGTCTAAATAGAGATGGAGTACCCACTGTATGCTTTTGGTTGCTTAAAGGATAATTGTAGTTTATTACAGAGGGGTCTTATTTTTATGTTTTGGCCATCAATTCTACTGATACCAAGTCACCAAGTCAATTGCTGAGATCTGGGATTATGTTGTCTGGCATAGCAATAAGCATGAACCATCACAGGTAGTAAACAAATCCCCAGGTTAGCCAAATTTATTCGGAAAAGCAAAAGTGATGGGTAAAAGTGTTCTCTCAAGTGTCTGTTACAAATATTCATCAGTTTATAGATCGACTCTTCAGTTCAACTTTGACCTACTATACTTAACATAGTTGTACATCCACATGATTTTCCTAAAATGAGGGGTTATTGTCAACATTCAAGATGTGTTCACTTTCAGTTTTACCTCCAAATAAAGTGGTGTAAACTTGAGATAAACCAGAACACTAGCTGAAACCTACAGTAACTGGAGAAACCACACAAAGATTGTTTCCATAAACTTGTACAGAGTTTGTAGTCTTTGACAGACAGGAAGGAGTATAAACCTTACGATTGAGTAAATCTATTAGACAACACACAGAAGTACGTCTCCCTTGGGTGTCACAAAAGTGACATCATTGGTTGCAGACATCATTCACAAATATCCAGTATCTTTAAAAAAAATCTTTCTAAGAATGACTAGCAGCTACTGGATCTGAAGACCTAAGAATATGATATTTACATATCACACACTATAAAGTAGGATCTTATCTGCCAACTATCAACACCATCTGACCAAGACTGGAACAGACTCAGTTAACTTGTTCCCATCAGTTTTCACACCCAAATAATATGGATAACGGTCTTAACGTGTATCCCTGCCTTAACATGATCTGACTAAGCTCCTGGCTTGTTCACAACCTGTCTGATTGTTTGACTGCTTGTATTTCTTGCCCTGTTGGACTGCAGCAATGTTACTTTGGTGAGAAGAATGTTATTAAAACTATAATGTTATTATACCTGAGAGAAAAAAAAACTACAAATTGCAAGTTTGGTGTCTGTAAGTCTTATGGTTTCTGAGAGCCAGACACTTTTAGCAGAGAGTAATAATAATAATAATAATAATAATAATAATAATGATGATGATGATGATTATTATTGTTATTGTTATTGTTATTGTTATTGTTATTGTTATTGTTATTGTCATCATTATCATTATAATTATTATCATTATCATTATTATCATTATTATTATTAGTATGGTTTGGCCTCCACAGAGCCCTGATCTCAACATCATGGAGTCAGTCTTTGATTACATAAGGAGTCAGAAGACACCAAGACAGCCAAGGTGCTTGGAAACCACCTACCTGCCCAGTCCCTTGAAAAACTGTGTGCAGGTGCACTGAGGAGAACTGCTGCTGTTTTCAAGGCAAAGGGCAGTCACAGCAAATATAGATATGATTTAGGTTTTTTTCTGTTTACTGCAGTTTGTCAGACGTTAATTAATACATCAAGACTACTCATGGAATTACTTTTGAAAGCATCCTCTTTTACTTTTACTGCTTAATACTTTTGTACAGTACTGTGTTTCTCCAGTAGATACTAGTTCCAGCAAAATTGTTAATTTTAATATGTATTATTGCTGAAATCTGAAACCTGTCGAAATCAGAAAATGAGTCAACTACAACAAATTAGGGTATTTCATTAAAAAATAATTTATTTATGGATCAATTGACATTCTACTGTCATTTTTGTCACCCGAGTTACTCTGTATGGGATTATTATTTCAATAGGGATTTATATGCTTACAATTTATGTACTTATTTTCCAGAGTTCTCTTAGTTTCCTTTAGGCAAAATAGCTAAACTCTGATCAAAAATCATATATATACTGTATGTACTGTATAACATACTGAATGATATACAGTATATGCTGTATGTACTGTAATAAAATACTGTATGCTGTATGTTTGTAAAACAAGTTTGTTATTGCTGTTTTTCCTGAGGGAATATTGATTGGTTATTGTCGAATTATTCAGTTATCAGTATTTTCATAAAACTTAAAATACCCCAAACTTGACTGTTGTTAGTTTTTGGAAAGTTCATTAGAAAATTTAAATATGAAAAATTCATTGTGCATGGAGGTTTGCTCATATTCACTGCCCTCTTAAGGTATTTATAGTGAACAGAAGAATGCATAATGACCCCCAACGAGCAGTTTACTCCTCCATTTTTAGACTGCAGGTGTTCTCAGTCTTTCCTGTGGAACGTCTGACTCAAATTTGACCTTAGTCAAAGCCTGAGACAACGTTGCCATCCACTATATTGCATATGTCTGTAGAGCCATCCGATCTGATGCTATCAAACTGCCTAATTCCTTTCAGCACACACTTCCAACAGAAAGCTGGCCTCATTGTTGAGGACTAGTAGTTGTGTTTGGATATCACATATCAGTGTTTGGCCACTGACGGTCTTGGACAGAGCTTATAATGTGATTTAATGATATTCATTCTGAAACCACAGCATGAAAAGACCAAACAATTCCAACAAAATGAAACGGTTTGGAGGAGCAGTTATAACATGCTGATTACTCAATTTATTGACTGAGGATAGGAGCGAGATCAGCAGCTTCCTAAATGCCTCAACTCTACAGTAGTGATAGTGATGTGTCTGTTAAGAAAAAAACATAAGTTAACTATCATCCAGAGTATACTGTATGTGGGTCCTTGAAAATCATACATTGGGATCTCAAATATAGTTTCAGTCAACAGTTTAACCACTATTGTACATCCATGTGCAAGTTATATTAGATTTAATTGCTTACACATACTGTATTTCAAACCTTAGATCCATATGGTTATACAGCAGGTAACCACAGCAACAGCACTAATGCTTCACACATCAGTTAATTGTCACATTTGAAACTAACTTAACCTATACTAAGTGTCCTCATTTAAAAAATTATTGTGGAGCAAGCGCCGCTCATGCTGCTGTGCTTTACATTGTGGTATGCTATATATCAGGAAGTGGCATTGTGTATTATCACTCACTTGAACGGTTGGTTCACCCAAATTACAGAAAAACATATTTTTTTCGTATCTCTAGTGGTACGTATCTATGCAGATAGTTTTGGTTTTATTTATTTATTTGGTTTTTTTTTTCTTGTTTGTTTTTTGGGTTGTCTGTCTCTGAGAACTCTGCCCTCACGCCAATAAAATTGAGTGTTTTTTTTCTATGATTCTGTGAATCAGGTAAATCCACAGAACCCAATATGGTCATTTCACATTGGAACTACTTTTTTACCAAAGAAAAAGTCTCTAAGTAAAATAGGTCTATTTAATATTTCTAAACATGAGGAAGAATATCTATTAGCTCTACCCACTTATCCTTTAGAGGTTGTGAGGGGCAGGCGCCAACTCCGGATTACCTTAACCAATAAAATGAGTCTTTAGCAACCTAGCAGTAACAGTGAGATATTGTTAATTGCTATTAATTATATTGCAACCCCGTATACAGTGCTTGAATTGGAAGAAATTGAATTAGAATAGAATAACAAAATAGATAACAGTGCTCTAAACAGCAGCCTGCGTAGCGAGGCACAAATTATGCACAAAAATTATTAAGTTTTTAGGTAAAAATACTAATCTGTAATACAGACAATAATTCATGCGCACAGTGATCACACTAAAGCCACACTAGTGATCCTGTGAGGCTGCACAGTGTTGCTTTGAGCTAAATGGTGATGTCAGCATACTAATAAGCTCACAATGTGGTTTACAAGAACTGGATACAAGTTGGAGACTCCAAAATTGCACCCATTCACTTGAATGAAAATTACTCACCCTGTAGATAAGCCAAAAATGTTTTCTAGCATCTGGGTTTACTTCCTTATTGTTCAGTACACTCATTTGTGTTTTCCCACTGGCCCCGTCTGCACAGTCCCACTCGGTTCATAGACTGTACATTGGGATGATGTCAGTCATTTTAAAAATGTTTATTTGAAAGTGTTACAAGTATAAAGCCTTAATCGACTAAAAATTTATAACACAAAGAGTAATAATTGGCTTTGTTTGCAGTTGGTGTCCTGTCAGCAGTTTTAAAGACGTATTTTATAATGGTGGCCTATGAGGAAAATTAGTTCTGGGCCACAGAGGATTTTTTTGTTGCAGCACCGCAAATGGCCACTGGCTGAAATTGGCTGCACCATATCCAGCTCTCTTAATACATGCATGATATCACAGTTACAGAGCTAACATGCTGATGTTTAGCAGCTATAATGTTTACTATGTTCACCATCTAAGTTTAGTATGTTAGAGTGCTAACATTAGCTAATTAACTCTAAACACAATGTACACCTGAGGCTGTACATTGAGAATGTTGATGTTATTATTAGTATGTTGCTAGATGAAAAGTCAGAGATTGACGAGAGTTATTACAATTCATCCTGAGGGGAACATGAAAGTCTTAACCAAGTTTCATGGTAATCCCTCCAGTAGTTGTTGAGACATTTCACTTAAACCAGCTCACGCTGGCTCTAGAGGAAAACATCAGGGATCAGTAAAAGTCAGTACGAGTTATCCTCTGACAACAATAAATGTCTGTATAATTTTTTTTGCCAGTCCATTCAGTAGATGTTGAGATATTCACAGAATAAGTAAAAATTTTACCCTCCTAATACTGCTAGAGGAAAAGTTAGGATCACCAAATCCTCTAGGCAGCATGAATCCCTGGCTAGAGGACTCAATGTCATGGCAATGCATCCAACAGTTGCTGAAATATTTCTCTCTGCACCAAAGAACTGAAATAGACCTCATATTGTACCTCACACAGCATCTAATTTTTGCTTCCTCTCACTGCTTGTTTGAGCAGGAAACTGACCTGCACTTCCCGACACTTACAATCTTTACACCATGAGCACCTACATTCATTAGAAAGTGGCTGGACTGAATAATACGTAAAAAGTTGGAGAGAAATCTGCCAACTGCCTCCATCAACTCTGCTGCCCGTATAGACTGTGACTTTACTTTACTGTCACTAACCACCAGAGGCCACAGTGAATATTAAAATAAAGATGTGTGTATATAGTATGAAGGCTACAATTACAGTTAAAATTTTAAGTATTGAAGCATTCAGTTTTCACATGTTCCTGTTCACACACAATTCACAATATAATTATTAAGATTATTTTGGTGTAAATAAAACACAGAAACAGTTAAATAGAATACATTCCCATAACATTTCAAATTAACATTGCTAAAGCTTCCATGCACATTTTCTAAATCTAATACACTGCCCAGCACCATAAGAAGCAGTATAATTTTGTTAAAAATTTCTGATTCAGGTCAGGTTGTGTGACGACTTAAAGATGATGAATGACTTAAAATGCTTTATAATTATAGCAGTATAGTGGGCTAGTGCTGAAACCATTGAGTAATGGATAGATTAATTAGTTGGTTGACAGAAAATGAATTGTCAACTATTTCAATATTTGATTAAACGTCAGTCAATTCATCATTGTAAATGGAATATCTTTGGTTTTTAGATTTCAATTGGAGACATCAGTAGGGCTCAGCAACAGGAATTTGAGTCAATACTGCATTGACACACAATAAAATGCATTAGAAGCATGGGTCTCTCTGAACAAGAGGAAATTGACCTGTGACTGTAGCACAAAGAGAGCAGACTTTTCTTTTAATCATTTATGAGGCTGACTGCCCTTCAACAAGCTCCCACAGCCTGGTAAACACACAGACTCCACAATTAGAGCCAGTTATGTCCTAATCAATGAAGGAGATTCACATTCTTCAGTGAAAATCTGATAACAGCGTTAACAGCTAGGGAGGTCAACCTGAACCCTTTCTATTCATCTCCATTACAGGGGACAGAAGGACAGCGTGAGGGGTTTGAAGACAGGGAGAGAAACTCAGCAGGATAATAATGACAAGTGTATCTATAAAGTTGAAAGAGACTTTTTAAGAGCCTAAAAATCTACCCAGGATAGAGTTCAGAGGTCAATTACAAATGTAAAATTATGAATGAGCAGTGCATGAAGGAGAACACCACAGGACATGTATGAATGAAATATAAGAATGGGCCTGCAGTGCAAGGAAACCTGCCATCACACAAGAGTAGAAATTCTCATGAATAGATTTACCCTTAGACCCTATAGTGTCTAACTGTAGCATCATTACAATATTAGTTTGTCAAGTGCTTTCGTTTCTGACCTAATACCTAAGACCTAATCTGAGGACAGGGGCATTCCAGCTTTAGGAGACCTGACAGGCATTTATCGGAGACTAACAAGGCCTGTATTTATCCGATCCCTAACATGAACCTTTGGACAGTCAAGGGAGGTGAAGGGAGTGGAATGATTAGAGGGACTTTGAAATGTATTAACAATGTCTGACTGACTCACAACTGGCTGCATCATCGCTCCTGAACTGGCCTCATCGCTGAAGGAAGACGGTGGCTTCATTTATGTGACATATAACATGTACCCTTCCTGTCTGTGCTTCAGGTGTGATGAGTGCCAGCTCTGCTATCACTTTGGATGTCTGGACCCCCCACTAAAGAAATCCCCTAAGCAGACAGGATATGGCTGGATCTGCCAGGAGTGTGACACATCTTCCTCCAAGGTGAGTATGTGTACAGTGTGTGCATGTCTCTGAATGCATCGGAGGAGAATTTCAATTTGGGGTCTGGCTGCCGTGCTCTGACATCTCTCATCTTGACAGTATTTTGCCAAGGAATCAGCGTGTGTATTCTTCCTGTTTGTTCTGGCTTTTGTACTTATTTGGTCAAAACTGTAATAACCAAAAAGAGAAATTTACATTTGTTTTTATTGCAGGGATAGCACTCTCTACGTTGGTTGTTTTTGTTGTTGTTTTACCAACTGACAATGTTGGTATCGTTATTTGATTCATGAAATGTCTGTGTGGGCGGGCACTAACAATAGTTTGTTATCTCATTTTCAACATTTCCAATAGTTTAACAGGCCTCATATGTGACCTCAGCACTTCATATGTTGCTCTCTGGTTATGCTGCATTCACTCAATGTGCTCCAAATGGGAAGAACAGGAAAAAAACTCCTGTTATTCGAAGTTGGGAGCATTCACGCATTATCCAAGGTGGTCATACCCATTGCTAGCCTTGTTGTCAAAACAACAAATAGCCTAAATTAGCTATTTAGCTATAGTTTCTTTTTATTAGTTGAACCTACTCAATTAAAATCAATACTAGATTTCGTTTCAGTGTAACTGTCAATGATTGTGGCTTTGCACACAATTTTCAGAATCTCTGGCTCTTTTAAGTATGGTCAAATAGTATACTGATGTGAACGAGGAAGTACAGATTGCTGAAATTACAGAGTGAGCTACTTAAATCACGTCATCTGGACCCATGAAAGAAAGACAGCTAACTTGCTATATCCCTCATTTCTACAATAATGCACCAAACAACACTGTCCAGGAGCTGCTTATGAGTCAGCAGGTGTTAAATAACATGATGGAAAAGTAACATCTTGTACTCATCAGAGCAAGCAAGGTTAACTCGATTCATCTTTCCTGAGTGGAAAACAAACAACACGATGGTCCTCCCAAATGTTGAATGCTGTAATGGGACCGGCAACAGAAATGCACCATGGAAGTTGACTTTGTGGCTATTAACAATTCTGGAATTGGAAAGAGTTGTCTTGTGAATGCACAAAAACAAATAGGTGCTGATCATGGTAATGACGTGCATAAATATGAAGATGACCGCACACTGTAAAAACTCTCGCTTAGATAAAAGTGATTTAGGCAACATTTTCCAAGCAATTTCTGTACGTTTGTTAAGCTTCTTGGTGTTTTCAGTTGGGAACATTCAATAATGTAACTGTAATAGTAAACATTTAGTCTACATGAAAATGTCAAGAAAATGAGTTCAACCAGCTTTATTAAAGTCAGAATATGAATTACATCATACTTGATTAAACTGAGTCAAATTCTAGAGAAGCGAGTTGCATCAGTTGTAATAATCAATTTTAGTCATCTTTACCAACTTTTTTATTTTGTGTATATTTCATCAAATCTACATTAAGTAGATTCACTTTTTAAGAAATAAGATGGCATTGAAAAACACATACCATAATAATAACATTCAGTTATTTAAGCAATTCTTGGTAGTATCAATACCTTCCTACAATACAGCACAGTAAATTTAAAATGGTTTTAAAATAAACATGTAAACATTGTAAACTAAATCAGAGGTAACCAATATCTGAGACATTTAAAGAAAAGGATCTGAGAGTCCGCAGCCCCAGAAAATTACAATTGTCCCTGCAATATGTTTAAAATCAGTTTTGAAAATACTTAACCTCATTTAACTTTACTTTAGTCATTCATTTAGAATAGACATAGCTTAGTTAAAAACCTTCACAGCACTAACACCTGTGCTGAGTGTCCCAAAACATTGCCAGTAATCACAGTTTCCAAAATACCAAACCTTTTAAAAGTCACTCATCATGGTCCATTAAATCATGATCTTCAAAAAGAATTCCTCACACAATTCAAAGAAAAAAAAAATAGCCCACATACTGGAACACAGTGAAAACACTGAAGTACACAGCAAAAAGAGTTGTGTGAGACTAGCAGCCATGTTTGATTATCTAACCCAGACTAATGTACTTGGTTAGTTTTAGCCTCCATGCTTTAAATGTGAGGAGTTTGAATAGTTTGGAGGGATACTTCAGAATGGGTATGTACTGTATGAGTCTAGCATACACTCGCTGCCACATTATCAAGACCAGACTGCACTGACGTCCCCTCATCATTCAGCTTTTAGTTAGCGCCCTAGAATGGTAACTCATGCCTTCTAATGTGCCAATCCTGATTAGCATTACAACTTTTACAAGCGACATTGTATTAGTACAGTATAAAAAATGCACACATTTGTTTACCTTCTGGAGATTGTAATAAGTCCTAAACTAGTTGGTGTTACTTGTTTCTTTTAACCAAAGTTATGGATATATTTAACTGTACTCTCTGTACACATGGACTCTGTTTACATAGCAGCATCTGCTTTGTGTCTGACTAGCCTGCAGCTTCACTCTGCAGTGTTACCTCTGCAATTTAGCTTAAACTTGGATTATATAGAGTCAGTTGGTAATTATATGTCATGAATAAACTTCCTGGGAGACTCCTTGCACAACTGACTAAAACAAACTTCCAGAAATTTGGCCTATATTTATTCAAAGGGATTTTAAAGTCAGCAAGACAGTCAAATCAAGGTAAAGGGTGTTGTTGAGGAATCTTGGACTGAAACTATAAATGGGATTATCTGTGTATCATCAGCAAAGTGTTCAAGGGGGGGGACCTTGATACTGTCACACGAACTGCCCGTGTTCCCACAATGTTGCTACAGTTTGTGTGCTTAGGCATCATCATGCTGAATATGGGGTACATTGATACATTGGGTCACAAGGTACTGCACCTGCAAGCATGTCCATACAAAAGTAACAAAACAAACCCATCAGTTCCCAGGTGACCAACATACACTCACCAGGCACTTTATTAGGAACATCTGTACGTCAGCTTATTAATGCAAATATCCAATCAGCCAATCATGTGGCAGCAGTGCAATGCAGTGCATAAAACGATGCAGATACAGGTCAGGAGCTTCAGTTAATGTTCACATCAAACATCAGAAAGGGGAAAAATGTGATCTCATTGACTTTGACTTTCGTGGCATTATTGTTGGTGCCAGACAGGCTAGTTAGAGTATTTCTGAAACTACTGATCTTCTAGGATTTTCAAACATAACAGTCTCTAGTGTTTAGTCAGAATAGTGCCAAAAACATCCAAACCATCCAGTGAGCAGCAGTTCTGTGAACGGACGTGCCTTGTTGGTTTGAGGTAACGGAACGGCTACGGTACCTCATATAGCCACTCTTTACAACTCTGGTGTGCAAAAAAGCATCTCAGAATGCACAAGACGTCCATCCTTGAGGTGGATGGGCCACAACAGGTGAATCCCTTTATTGCACAATTTACCATCTTCTAATGGCTGCTTCCAGCATGATAATACAACTTGTCACAAAGCAAAAGTCATCTCAAATTAGTTTCATGAACATGACAATGACTTCAGTGTACTTCAGTGTCCCCCCCAGTCACCAGATCGGAAACCAATAGAACACCTTTGAGATGTGGTAGGACAATAAGCTTGGTGTACTTCAGTGTCTTCCCCAGTCACCAGATTGGAAACCAATTGAAAACCTTTGGGATGTGGTAAAACAGGAGATGGGCAGCATGAATGTGTAGCTGACAAATCTGCAGAAATGATGTGATGCAATCATGTCAACATGGACCATAATCTCAAAAGACTGTTTTCAAAATCTTGTAGAATCCATAGCACGAAGAACTGAGGCTGTTTTGAGAGCAAAGGGAGGGTCTATTAAGTATTAGTATGATATTTCTAATAAAATGCTTGGTGAGTGTAGTTAAAATGGATTTTTGCAAGTGTGTGTGTGTGTGTGTGTGTGTGTGTGTGTGTGTGTGTGTGTGTGTGTGTGTGTGTGTGTGTGTGTGTGTGTGTGTGTCTGTGTGTGTGTGTGTGTGTGTGTGTGTGTGTGTGTGTGTGTGTGTGTGTGTGTGTGTGTGTGTGTGTGTGTGTGTGTGTGTGTGTGTGTGTGGAAGAAGAAGACAACTGTGAATGTAAATAGTGAAGGTTTAAAAACCACAAATTGGCTTGCAATACATTTGCTAGACCTTAAGATTGCATACTGTTAAACATAACAGTGTTTATAAGAAAACTACCCAGGACACCTTTAAGTTCTGATGATTAAAATGGGTCATTGTAAGAATACATGTATGGTGTGTTTTAAATCACAGTTACATTCCATCTGACTCCTGCTACCTTAAGTATTGTTATTTCCTGTGAGGCCTAAAGCTAACATTGTACATCCTTTATCATCAACAACTGCAAGTGTCCTTTCACTTGTAATTCTGTGAAAATTGATCATCAATAAATAAAATACATTATAATACCTGTGCATCTTAAAAATAGATCTTTAAAAGCAGGGTTTCATTTTCATTAAAATAAGCATCAACACAACATCATCCCTGACAACTATTTCATTTTTTCTTTTTGTTTGTTTTTATTGAATTATATTACAATAAAGGGTAACATCTGGCCGTCTCTCAATCTATTTCATAAATGTTACCCCATTTCCATCCTACTACAAACTTGTAGTCTGTCCTGCATGTCTCCATCTATGTGGAAAATAGGGACTGACTGATGCAAAGAGGAAATAAATAAAAGCCATAGTGGAAATGCTGAATCACAGGAAAGTATTCAGACCCCTTCAATTTTTACACATTTTGTTATGTTGCAGTCTTATGCTAAAATCAAGAAAATTCTTTTTTCCCTTATCAATCTACACCCAAATACCCCATAATGACAAAGTAAAAACAGAGTTTTAGAAAGTTTTTCAAAACGGAAAAACTGAAACATCAAATAAATATAAGTATTCAGACCCTTTTCTACGACACCTGAAATTTAGCTCAGGTGCCTCCCATTTCTCTTGATCATCTTTGAGATGTTTCTACACCTGACCTTGACCTTGAGTCCACCTGTTGTAAATTCAAGGCACACACATGTCTATATAAGGTGACAGTGCATATCGGAGCAAAAACCAAGCCATGAGATAGAAGGAACTGCCTGCAGAAATCAGAGACAGGAACAGATCTACATAAAAAGGCTACAAGGCTACAAAGTTTCTCCCATCTCCACACAGGATCTCTGGAGCTCAGCCAGGGTGACCAGCAGGTTCTTGGTCACCTCTCTTGAAGAGTCCTGGTTGTTCCATTCTTACTACATTGAATATTTTGGAGGTCATAGTGCTCTTGGGAACCTTCAATGCAGGCTACAAAAACATTTTTGTAGCCTTCCCCTGATCTGTGCCTCGAAACAATCCTGTATCTGATCTCTGCAGGCAGTTCCTATTGGATGAAAATCCTTTGTAGTCAATGACTGCCAGAAGTCTACAGCCCATCGACATCACCAAATGCTGAGTTTCCTCCCTTGAGATGCTTTACCAAGCCTTTACTACAGCTGCCTTCAGTTGTGTATACACACACACATAACATTTGAACCAGTAACTAGTTATAATCACTTAATTATACTGTCATCTGATTGTGGTTCCACTCAGTAGTGTTCCTTGCAAGTAAATAAAATGTTTTTAAAAATTGTGATAAATCTTTAACATTGCCTGGTACTGTATGCCCCCGGTGTACAAGGCAACATTATACTCTCCAGTCTTGGCAATTTCCCTATGATCAATACGTATAAAAACAAAAATCAACTCTCTTTGGTGGTCATCCAGATTTCATAGAACCCTAGTGACATAAATAACGTGCAATATGATTTGTAATTTCAAAATCATAGAGAGCCTGCAACTAACACATTAATGCAAAAATGAAACACAGACATACTGCTGGGGCTGGCTTTCCAGCTACATCTGTGAAAAATAACATCAGACAGACTTACAGAATTAACAACTTCTTAATTGGCATATTTCGTACATCAACATGAAAAATGTTGACTGCTTCTACCAAATGCGATCATAGCCAAGTTTTCAACTGAAATTTACTCTGGTAGGTCAGATATGTTACTTCCTATTGATTGGTTAGGGCAAAAGAAAACAAAATAATCCCATTCCCACAGGAACTGGCTAACACATTGAACACAATGTCAAAGTGAATGAATAAAGTGGCAGTTCATTCTAATATTAGTTCATTTTAAAGGCGCTGTGTGTAGAATTAGAATTTTTTTGCACACTTCATTATGTTGTAGATTTAGTTTAAAATTGATAAAAATTTAGTTTAGAAAGGCACACACGTGTATATATAAAGTCCCACAATTCACATGTCAGGAAAAGAATCAAGCCATGAAATCAAAGGAACTCTCTGTAGACCTCTGCTATAAAATTGTGGTGAGTATTAGATCAGGGAAAGGGTGTAAAACCATTTTTAAAGCTTTGAGTGTTCCCAAGAGCGCAGTGGGCTCAATGATTGTAAAACCGAAGAAGTTTGGAACCACAATGACTCTTCCTAGAGTTGGCCCTCTAGCCAAGGGCCTTGGTCAACATACTAAAAGAGCGACCATCTCAGCAGTACACTGTCAGTCAGGCCTTTATGGTAGAGTGACTAAACCGAAGACATTCTGGGTAAGAGGCAGCCTGCTTGGAGTTTGCCAAATGGCATTTAAAGGGCTCTGAGAGCATTATGAAAAACATTCAGATACTATATCACCAGGCACTGTTCATCACCTGGCTAATACCATCGGCATAGTTGTGGCAACATATGCTATGCGGGAGCTTCTCAGCAGCATGGACAGGGAGACTGGTCACAATTGAGGGAAGGATGAATGCAGCCAAACACAGAGAGGTCTTTGAAGAAAACCTGCTCCAGAGTGCACGTAACCTGAGACAGGGGTGACGGTTCAACTTTTCAATGACCCTAAGCATACAAAATAATGTGTGCCAGAGTAGATAGTAGAGCCCCCCAGAAGACCCTTAGGTCCAGTCCTGTTTAATTAGCTCTTGCCAGAACATACGAATACTTTGATATATGTTTGCATTTTTAAACAGAACATTAATACTTGATGACACAAAGTCTGTCAAACACTTCAGAATTTCCAGTGTTACCACCATTAGTGTTATATATACACACATAACTCAAAGAAAATACACTTTGACCCAGATGTACTGAAGTATTTTTAGTATAAATATATGTAGCCAATATTGGCTTTATATTTCCATATATACTGAACAGTGGTTTATCCTCTGAGACATCTGAACAGCATGTCACATCAATTTCATTTCATTGGATTTTTATGCTGATTGTGTATAGTGGGAAATGGTAGCCTGGGATGGCCATTAAAGAGGGTCATCAAAATTTACAATTCTGGTGTGAGTTTTAGCCTGACATTTTTTTCATATATGACCTACAAATTGGTGTAGTCATGCACAAGAAATAGTGATTCCCTGTGGAAATGGAGAAGTCATTATTCTAGTGGTTTGCCATCAAAATGTGTTCGACACTACCAGTTAATAAACTGCAGCATCAGTTCATAGACTCTGATTATTCGGCTTAATATTTATTTATTCTTAGCGATTTACTGACTCAGTTTTCAGTGCCACAACAATCCCTGTTCTCATGCTACCTTACATAATAATGATTCCATTGAGTTCGACACACAGACTTTATTTTTGGAATAAGAGACCAGTAGTTTAACATTAGTACACTGTATCAGCAGATACTCTGATCTGAGATATCAGAACTGATATCCAAAGAGAAGAAGTTGGATTGGTTGGCCTTCAAGTTTTTTGACATATGCAATAGAACTCCTTGTAAACAGACTTTGATGTCTAAAATCATTGGATTTCTCCTTTAACGTTGGTTTAAGTTTAGGCAACCAAAACTGATTGATTAAGTTTAGTGAAAGATTCGAGTCATGGTTAAAAAAAAAAAAACATTGTTGTGAAAATTGGTTTTCTTTATCAAAGTTATATGTGAGGCTGACTCAACTAGCTGATCTGCCATTAGAATGTCACACTAATTCCACCTTTGCTTTGGAAATAGAAAAGACCATATTCTCATGAAAAGTAGAAGTTGCTTGTCAGAGAAATCTTAAACTTTGGTAATTATAGGTGTTTGAACATTCAACCAATGCTTTCATTTTTTTCTAGTGTTGACAGTGTCAATCAGGTACTGTATTATTCTAATCCCCATGTCGGAAATAATCTGTTCCACACAATATTTCCTTCTTTGAATATTGATTGACAAGTATAGATTTTATTTACATTATACTTTTATTCTGTAAATCTTTAACAGCAGAGGCAAATAGTATTAAGCCAGTCTCTTTGACTTTCACCCCCTCAGTTCTGTTTCATTTCCCTCATTATGCCATCTCTTAGACTTTCACATCTCATGCCCTTCGGAGTATCTTGTCCCTATGAAGTTGCTCCCATACTCCTCCCCCTTCATCCCACTTGTTTACATCAAATGGAAGAACCTCCGGCTTTGGCTTGGTCTGCCCCAGAGCAGGGCGACATTTCACTGGTGACAGAAGACAACATTTTCTGTGTTGAGGTGACAGATTAGTATGAACGTTTTTTTTTTCCTCCATTCCTTCAACAAACAAAGATCACTCATGTTTAGTAACCATAAGCCCATTTAAATCATTCATTAAACCAATCAGTTTATGTTTTGCTTTGGAAAGTAGCTCATAGATGTACATAAGGGGTAAATAATTTCCGATTCTGATGAATTTTTATTATTCGATTTGAGTTCACATTGAAGAGGCATGCTTAAGCAACCAATGGATGAAAGAAACCAACAAGTGTACACCATTTCTAATATTGCACAGTCTCCATTTTGAGAGACAGTTAAGAAAGTGACATTTTTGAGAAAGCGTGGTGTACAGACCTTTTAAGGCGCAAGGTGCTCTGAGTGTCTCAGTAATAGCAAGTGTGGGGAGATAATTGACTCCACTAAGGGCATCTAAAAAGCACTCTGAGATGAGAGCTGTATTTAAGGAAAGTTTTATCATCTACTTTTAAATGCCAAGCCATGTTGCCAGTGGGGGGGGGGGGGTGTTTTTTAAATGCCAACATTAAGTGCAGAATATTACCTGATCATTGCAACTGAGATTCAGCTGCTAGCAGAGCTAGTGGGCAGCCCCTCTTCCTGACAGTCTGCTACAAAGAATGGTACAGGAATTTGTCAGAGTTCCCTAAAGTCACTGCTCTTATCAGACAGGAAGATGTATGATATCCAAAGGAAGAGGTACGCAGGAAGTAGCACAGAGTATCTTACAGTATGTGATGCTGGCATAGTTCTGGATAAATCTCTTGTTTGAAAGCCGACCTGTTTATGTTTTACAATAAAGATTCAGAAGGTTTGCTTGAAATAAGTATAAAATGAACAGCATACTTTTCAATTTGTACTGGTAGAGTTTCAAACATTAATGTATCAGTCATGCCCAATGTCATTTATCCAATTCTAAAGGCAAGGGTGTTAGTACCTCTTCCAAATTGCCAAAGCTAAATGCTCATGATGGTGATGCTAATTTGCTGATGCTAAGCAAGATACCAGTATCAGGTATAATGTTAATCATGTTCACCATCTTAGTTTAGTGTGTTTGCATGGTCATGTTTGATAATGAGCACCAAAAACAACTTACAACTGAGGCTGATGGCAATCTCCTTAGTTCTAAAGTTTAGGACCAAACGGACAGACAGCACATGGCAATGTGCTGCATACCACACTTGCAGCACCAACCAGAACTCCACTCCTCCCCCCAAATGCCATGACAATCAATCCAATAGTCATTGAAGCATCTCATCAAAACCACAAATGTCCACCTCATGGTCGCACTAAAGGAAGGTCAGTGGATAACGGAAGTCATTACGATTCATCCTCTGAGAACAGTCATTATCTGTACCAAATTTTGTGCCGTATAAAGGAGAAGATGTTGAGATAATTTGTAGGATAACTGAAAACTTAGCTAATGGTGGCGCTAGAGGATATGTCAGGGCATCACAAAAATCATTATGATTTTTCTTGTGAGCAAGATGGATATTTGTAGATAATTTTATGGCAATCCAAGTAATTTTTGAGATATTTCTCTAAAAATCAAAAATGTCAAACTCATTGTGGTGCTGGAGGAAATGTCAGGGGATCACCAAAGGTCATAGGATTAATTTACTAGGCAACATGATTTTTTGTACAACATTTCATGGAAATGCATGTGAAAATTGTTGAGCTATTTCAGTCTGGACTGATTTGGTGGCTATCTTGGCAAAAAAATTCGTAGTGACCATAAAAGACCTTTAAGGGAATAAATAAATAGTATGGTAAAATCTCTGTTGACAAATAAATTTATATCACCTCATGGTATATATCTTCATATCATCAAATGCTACACCTGCACACTTTTGGACAGTCTCACCTCAAAAGCATTTATGGTGTTGTACTCAGTTGCACACGGTGAAAGTGATGGAGGCAGCGGTGTGAACAATAACAGAGAGAGCTTGAGACAGAAGTTAAACCCCGACTTACTTTCACACCTCCATCACCTTGCCAATGACTACATAAAGTGGCCATGATTGACCTATTGACTGTTTCAGAAAAGTTACAAAAATTGTTGGATGCAGACAGAGGGGGTTTCAAATAATGCTAGGCAATCCACTTCGTGTGGGGCATAATTAAGCCTTTCAGTTGGTGTACATTTGGAGTGGTAAGAACAATGACACTCAAATCGAGTGCAAAATAAGAAAGCAACTGAATAACTGATATTCATATATGGTTGTTACCTTTGCCACGGATTAATATTTGAAATTAATAAATAAATAATAATATTTTGAAACTTTGAAAGTTTGGCCAAAATTGTTGGTTTTTGGCATGGAGAGTGCTACCATGTGGCCATGTGGCAATTTATAACTTCTCTTCAAACTTTTATGTCACTTTAATTTTTGGTTAATGATTACAGAAAACATGCTGATAGCTGTTTGAAATGTTCCAACCACTCACTCAAAACTCTTTTTTTCCACTAGAAGTTTTGCTCTCTTAATTTTAATCTTTGACTTGGTGGCAATTTTAAAAATCTTCTGCCATTAAGGAGATATTAAATCCCCAGCCTGATGATTAGACCAACTTGCCATTTGATTTCACTTCATTGATTCAGCCTGAAATTATGTTTGCATTAGCTGGTAGTGGTTTTTGTTTGTTTGGTTTTGCCTTGGCCAATAAATGAGTGGAGCATCTAGGAAAAGGAAGAAATATGATTATCATTCATAATTATCACAATTTAAGAGTTGTTATTTCTGTCAGTTAAGTCAATTAGCACAACCTGTATGGCTGTGGGGATCTCATCCAAGCTTGCTGCCATTTTTGTGGACATTTGTCTGGCACTGTTTTACTTAGATATACGGTGGCTTCAAAAGTATTTAGAGCCCTTCACTTTTTGCACACTGTTGTGTGTTGTAGATTTAATATTAAATGAAAATAAAACAATTAAAATATGTTTTCACTTTGTCATTATGGATTACTGGGTTAATATCAGAAAAGATGGATTGGAACAATGTTATCCATTTAAAATTAAATCTACAACACAATAAAGTTTGAAAAAAGTGAAGGGGTCAGAATACTTTCTGAAGCCACTGTAGCTAGCTATGTGGGAAGATGACATCAACATTCTTAATCCAGTCTGCAAAGCTGTGATTGGTTGATGGTTTATCCAACTGACGCAAACAGCCATCACTGCGCAAAACACTAGATCTACAGTATTTGAATCATTAAACAAATCAGAGGTTTTCGTTGGTGATTCACAGGTTGGAACAAAGCTATGAACAATCGGCACATCTCTGGCATATGCCAGACACATTGTAGGAAACAGTCTTGTCAGTCTTTGAAACAGTCTTTTGGCTCTTTGACCAGACCAAATAAAAATATCCAACAATGTTCTTACCATAGTTCCTGCCAAAGAAAACAAAACAGTGTTTTTGTTACTGTGGGTGTTTCTCTTATCTCCTGTTAAAGGTTAAAGTAAAGGGGATTCTGTTTGTGTGGTTGTGATTGATAACAAAATATCTTTGAATGATGGTTTGTGCCTCTAATGTGTATTGTTGAGGTATTTGTAGAACAGCAGAATTTACAGGCGAGCTGGTGGTTTGCAGTGTTACAGGCAAATGCAGGAGCTCAGCGTTTGTGCTTTGAACACATTTCTGTTGTGCAAAGGGGCAATAAAATGCTTCATCAGAAAGGCTAGAGTTCATTATACACCCTGTGTTTCTCTCAGCCTGCTCGACTTAGATAAACCTTGCTCCGACCAAGGCCACATTCCTCCCGCTGTCACCCGCGGCCCTAACAGAATTGATCTCAGTAATAAAGTGACAGTCTTGCCATAATATACGGATGGCCTTTAATTCAAGCCTGTTACCATGCCAAGGGGCGCTTGTTTAAGGCATTATTTACACCCTTGCAGCGCTGCCTGGCATGCTGGGCTCCATGGTGAATTAGACCAGAAGATTTGGATAAAAGGTTTGAAATGCCAAAAGCTCTTAAAGTTGCTCAAGCAGTGTTTAAAGTACTCAGCTGTGAACTTGTGTGGGATGCACTGCTTAAGCTGCACTCAAACTTCATCAAAAGGATTGCAACTGTGGAAATTACTGTCCATAAAAGTTTCATTTTTTCTACTTTTTTCACAGCCATAAGCCTACTCCTACTCAACAAACTGTTCAGAAGTTCTGTAAATGCCTCAGAGTATTCAGCTCTGTTTATGTATAAATGACAATTATGTGCTTAAGGTTACTGTTTGCCTATTTACACTACAAGGTGTTTATAAGACCAGTACCTTAAATGTTTGCAGTTTTATGTTGGTTTCTAGCAGCTAATGTACATTTTAGTGTCATTCCCAATTCAGAGAAAGATTACCTTTACAAGCTGTGCTATCAATCAGAAGCTTCATCACTTGACCTGTGAAAGACTGTAATTAAGTTAGCCTGATGAAGTTAATGAAGTGTCACACTTGGCTGACTTTACTATGTAGAGTAAATTGAAAGAAAAATCGTCATCATTATTCATCACATGGTCTGGTATTTAGAGTGAGGTACAGGGAACACATTTTTTTAAACTCCCCATTCAGTGGGAGTCCATCTTATTGAAAACTCTCAGCTTTAGCCTGTTTTTATGTCTTTGCGCTGATGACAGTCATTATGTTTTCAGGTTGTCTGTCCATCCGTTCCATTCTTGTGAACACAATATCCCAGGAACACGTTGAGGGAATTTCTTCAAATTTAACACAAATGTTTACTTGAACTCAAGGACGAAATTATTAGATTTTGGTGGCCAAAGGTCAAGATCACTATGACATTATAAAACATGTTTTTAACCATAACTCAAGAACTCAAAATTTCAAAAGTTCACACAAATATCTAATAGAAAAAATGATGAAGTGATGGCATTTTATATCTGAAAGGTCAAAGGTCAGCTTCAGTATGACATCATATTGTTCTGCAAAAACACTTTCCTGGTCATTATTCAACGCAATAACTGGCGCTGCCCTTATTCACAATCTCCCCTTATTCAACACCAGTTAAGGCAGTATCCTGACCAAATATTTCATATTTGGTCGAATAATGAATTGGTGACACTAATCTTGGGTGCCCACCTAGAACTGTGGTGATTGTATAGATTTTCTGTGCTACTATTCAAGTTTAATTTTAATGCCATAAGGAGTGTGCGATCAATAAGCCCCAGAGTCGAGCGTTGTCGTTTACTCAAGCATGTGAGGTACTTAAAACATGATGACCTAATCAATGATGGTTGTCTTTTAGACATGGCCAAAGTTTAACTACAGTTTAATGTGATTTAAAGGTGAGCAGGGGCAGTTAAACTAGCCTGCAGGGAGTGCGGGACATGGTCAGTGGTGGCCAGGCAGGACGCCAAAGACGAAGGGGAAATCAATTGCTAGGAGTCACCTCAATCACTTTAACTAGGCGCTACAGATGCCCATGCCCCTCTAAGGGGCCAATTTGTGTAGTAAACAAGGGTGTGTGATTGCTGTCAGGGTCCCTGGTGGCTCCAGCAGTCCATTTCTCTGGACTTGGCTCCATTCTAATAACTCTTTTAGTGGAGAGCGCATATGAGTCCACTTTTTGAACCCCCTCAGTATTTTATGGCCATAAATAGTGTAGCGGACACTGAGCAGCTGCACTACCAGCCTTCATTAAGATAACATTCTCAAAAGTCTATAGTGGTATTTTAGATATGTATTTGGCCTTAACTGCTGTTAAGGACCTTACATACAAAAAATATTCACATATATTGTCTTGTTTTGTCTGGCATTCACATTAAACACAATACAGCTAAAAATATCAGTCAATTAATCAATTGACAAAAAAATAATTAGCAGCTATTTTTTAATTTATTGTTTAAGGCATTTTTTTCAACAAAAACTTTCCCTAGTTCCGGCTTCCAAAATGCAAGGATTTTCTTCTTTTTTTCGTCTTACGTTATAGTAAACTATAGTAATAAAACATATTTTATGATATCACCTCGGGTTTGAAAGAACTGTGACATTTTCCACCACTTTTTGACGTTGTATTTTCTAAATAATTCATCCAAAAATGATCAGCAGATTAACTGATAATTAAAGTAATTGTTCGTTACAGTCCTACGACACAATTTAACACTATAGCTCCAACTTAGATTTTAAACTTAATTAAAGTATTTCATGATTCTTCCATAGGTTCTAAACAGTCAAGTTGTGTTTCCAATTGCTGTTTAAAAAGCACGCTCGAAACAGAAAAGAAAACGCACATAAATACAACAAATCTGCACAGTATAAATGTATTTTTAAAAAAACAGCCTTAAGAATCATTTGTGATCAGGCTACAACCAAGACAGTTGTTCTTAGCTCCTCTTAGCTCTTAATACAATTTTAGTTTGGATATAGCAAGGCTTGAAATTGACAGTCAAGGGGTGTTAAGGACATCAAACATAAAACCTCCCAAACCTAAAGTGATACTTGCATGATGTGTGCTACTTCTTCTTCTGTTTACTTTATAAGCCTTGAGACAGAAAAACAAATTAATGCTACTGTTTAAAGTTTTGTCTCAAGTCATAAAATACACATATTTTCAAATGTTTTTGGAAATGAATTTTGAACAAGAGAAAATTGATAATGATGTATTTAACATAGGTAAGACTCTACCGGTTTGCTCATACAAGCATGTGTTGAGCCTCACGCTTATTGTGCAGACACACTTTTAACAAAATGCTGATATGCAGGACTGTGTCTCATTTGTGCTATAAATCACACCAATGGGGATGGGCAGAAAGCCTCTTGATCATAACAGAAAGGCTTCATAAACTACAGCCTGCTAAAGTCTCCATTCCTCTGCTACCACCTTGGCTTTTCCTATTGCTACTGTACATGTATCTCAGCAATGTCTGCTGCAGACCTTTTTTCACCGTACTGGCTCATTACAGGAACCACTAGTTTGATCATTTGCCATAACTAAGGCCCCAAATTGACTTTACCAACGTATTTGAATGCAGATGCTTCGATTTAGGAAAAGCTGGTATAAATCATTTGTTTTGAAAATTTTTGACTTGAAATTTTGGAAGTAACACAAGCTGCAGTTTCAAGTATTCAAGTGAGGGCCCTATGAGAGCCAATAATATGATCAAGTCTTTTTCAAATGTCATGGAAGGTCATTTTGGAAATCTTTTATGTATCATCCACTTGGAGACTGTGGAGAAGTGTTTACTTTATGCATGAGGGTAATATGTGGGGATGAAGTGGGGTTTTTTAATGTAATTAAAAGTAAATTGGAAAATAAAATGAGAAAATATTTGACAATAATAGAAAAATATATATAACATTGTTCATAATTAAATAAATAGATCACCAATTTGGAACATATGATTATTTGCTTTTTTGTGAGACTAGGATGAGAATATCAATATCAGTTTCATGTCTGAGTGTTAAACACAGAGATAGAGTCAGGATGTGGTTTGCCCAGCTTAGCATAAAGACTGAAAATGGGGGAAAACAGCTAGCCTGGCTCTTTTTTGTTAAGGAGCACTTCTAAAGCTCACTAATTAACACATTATATCTTCTTTTTAGGTGGAATTATGAGCTGAAACTATTTTATTGTGGGGCCCCGGTGAAGGATCATGTCATTTTGTCTGGGCGTTATGACCGGGGGAGAGAAAATAACCTCTATACAACCTCCAAAGTTGTTGTTTAATTCTCACAACAGTCAAATACAGACACAACAATTTGTGGTTTTATGTGGAATCACTTTATGTGGCAGTACTTCTGTGCATTGTCTCTAGCCATGTTTGGGTTAATCACAGTAAGCAATCACTTGCTCTAACAGATGATGTGTGAATTTAGAAGTTTGTCAGTGTGAAAACTCTGGTGTAAATTTGGTTATGAAAAAACTAACCATTAACATGAACTAACATATGGCTTCTTTCTGACCTCCAGATGTGAAAGATGTGAAAGGACTGTTTAGTAATTAAACGCAGCTGGCATTAGCTGCTATCTTCCATGATTTCTTGAATCGTAATTAAATGAAAGTTATGCAGAGAGTGTCCAGCTAGCAAGAGATCCAGCAGTATTATTACTGGAAAACTCTTTCGTTATCCTCCCAGAAGTGTTTTTAAGCATGCTGTTTTCCACAGTCATATGGCATTGTCTGCTTTTTTTACATGCTAATAAATGAAAGTAGGAAGTATTGCAGTACATGTACCATGTCTAAAGATATTTCACAAGTACGGACAAGAGCACAAATTGAGAAAGGGCAAATAAATGGGCTGAACATTTCATGATAGCGCCATGTCAGGGAAACACTACAGGGTTTTTTCTGTATATATTGTTGTTGTAGAATCATAATTACACCATGTATTTGCTGTGCATACGCCAGGCCTTGTCATTTTCATTTGCGTACTTGTATAGCGTAAGATTGGGGGTAATATGCTTAAATATTCTATATAGAACTCATTATACCATGTAAAACACGTTCACCACTTAGTCAGAAGTCTCCTATCCTCTTTATTTTCATTTTACAAGAAATTTTGGAATTTCCTCTTTGAGATGTTGTGTGTTCCCAGCTCTTTTCAGAAAAAAAGCAGACCAGTTTTCCCAAAGTGCTTGAACATTGAGACCTGTTAATGATTCTCGTCTTTATTCTAAATGCTTCAAATTGTAAACAGAGAGATAGTAGCTTGCCTTTCCCTGACTCTATAGCCTCCTCTTGGAGGCATCTGTAGTTATCGAGGCGATAAAAAGAAAAACCTGCTTCTGCATTTACTTCTGATTAAATTAGCCATTGCCTGGGAAGTTCACCTTGGTATCAGTCATGCCTCACTAAAATGGAAATACATTTCTTGGGAAAAAAATGGACATTAAAGAATGCCCTTTGTAATAAATGAAATGGGAATTGCAAATATGCACAGTCATGAAATTTAACTGTGCTCTCTGGTGACTGGTTTGTGGGTGCTAAGGAGCAGAAGTGCAGGAGTAAGCCTGGGAGCAGAAAGTGGTTAAATGTAGCGAGGAACGTACTGCCAGAACAGGCTAATGAAGCCACTGTTTATGACCCACTGCAATTGTGTCATCTCCTGAATGGCAACAAGGTGCCAGTGCATACATAGAGGCACTCAAACACACAGATTCATGGAGCTGCACACACATACACATATACTCATACTAGCTTATCAAACTAGTTCGTAAACTTATATACACACCAAAATGGTCAACACTAAATACATAAATAAGATTTTATGAAATTAATTAGAGAAGAATTTCCTGAAGAAAATGTGTGTGACTGCTGTGAGTGCTCATGTTTATTGGCTTGATTTTTATTTGAATTTATAAAATGAAAACTAACTAATGTTGATGTATGGACTGTGCTATAGATGCAATGGGAGGGATTAGGGGCTTTAAAACACTTCTGCATTACACTGAAGTGCATTATTGTATAGAAATCTTAAACTGTATAATCATTATAAGCTATTCACAGTTAATCATTGAATTTATACTGTATACAGTGGAAGAGATATAAATACAAAGAATGTCTATGGGACTGAGTTTGAAACAATAATTGAAACAGTATAACAATTATCTCATCTGAAGTCATCATCTGAAGAAGAATTCCATAAAATTACGTATTTGACATGTCAATCCTCTCAGTACCATTAAGACTACAAAATTGTAAGTATAAAATTGTGCCAAAATTGTATTTAAAAAATCTTGTATTTTAGGAATATCTCATGTAATATGCAAAATATGAAATGAAAGTGTAACTGTCAAAAACGCCATTATGAAATAAATACAGGCTATCAGAATGGACATTTTTAATAAAAAAAATAGCTATAATAGGATAAATAAGTTTATAATGAACTCCAGTGAATATCTTAATGTTTTATTAGCATTTAAAGTGATATTTAAGGAATTTCAGTGAATATTACTAAACTATGCTGAGCTAAGTTTCAAGCCAAATCTGGTTTTATTATGAAACCCAATTCAAATTTGGATTAGCCCTACTGTTACTTCACAATAATGCTTGATGATTCCACTTACCTTATTGTTTGATAGGGTTGCACAAAAAAAGCGTACAATGTGGCTGTCATCTGTGTGGCTGAATATTTAACTGAGAGAGTAGTGAATCCACCAAAGGTGGGAGGATACAAAAACACAGAGCCTCTTCTGCATACACACGTTGTGAGACAGTCATAAATAATTACAGTGAAAGCAAAAAACATGATAAGAAAATTAGTCACACTAATTAACTGCTAATTCTTTTGAGGACTGTATAGGCTTGATAAAGGATGGCGAAGCTTATTAAAGTACACACAGTACTGCACATTATGATTCCTTTACAGTAGAATTTTAATCCAAGTCTGTGAGGGTGATTGCATTGGGTGTGCGGTTGGCAGCTCTCTTTCTGTGTGTGTGTGTGTGTGTGTGTGTGTGTGTGTGTGTGTGCGTGTGTATATGTGTGTTGTGTGTGTGTGTGTGTGTGTGTATGCACACACGCACTCAGAGGTAGCAGTTGTAAGCAGCTGGGATACGAGGCTGAGCAGCGTTGGAGCTGCATTGGTTTTTGTTGCCACCTAGGGCTCAGTTTGAGCTCTTCTCCTCTTTGCATCACATGACAGAGATGACACTCTGCTTCTGCCCTTTAAAATGGCAACCTCCCCTCGAATGAAAAATATGGCATTTCCTTATCATATTTGTATATGTTAGTGCCAGAGGGCCAGCCAGCCCTCTGGAAGTGGAAGTGGGGAAAACAAACCCGCCCCCCTACCGTCTCCTCTCCCTCATCTCCCCGGAGGGCATTGATGGAGATATCCCACAATGCCAGAGCCCGCAAAGGAAACGTCTCTAGCAGGGGCCACTGATGCACACCACAGCTTCTGTAGTCCACAGTGAGAGAACAGGAGGAGGCAGAACATTGCTGCTTCGAGACTCCCTGTCATCTTTCTCTGGATCAGAGGCTGTAGCTGCATCTTAAACATGCTGAAAGGTTAACACCATATGAATAACACATACAGTATCAAACATCAGACACAGATAATATTAGGTCCAGGTAATTACTCTGGATATCTGTTATTTTGCTATGAAGGAGATGATGCCATTTTATTCATAAATACAGAGGTTACTTATAGGAGGGTTACAAATTAGGAATAACTTTAAATGCATTATCTATAAGATATAAAATTCTAAAGGACACGATTTTCACTAAGGATGGGGGGACATGTGCACCTCACTTTTTAAAATCCTGTTTTTGTCTCCCTCCCACCACTTGCATGGTTTCAGTTTGATATCCTCACAAAGAGACTGCTCATCTAGCTCAATTTCAATAATTACTGAACAATCACAGCAATAAGCTTTACTAGCAGTAGGGTGACTTTCTTTGCCCCAGGTTCCTCAGACTACATGAACGTAGGATCAAACCCTCTTACTGGTGAAGATTGTACCTCTGCCTTGAAAAGAGGATTGCATGAGCTGTAATACTTGTGGCAAGAAAAAAATCTGTAAATTGCCCTTTATGTTTCTGGGTTATAAAAAAAAATTTTAATCTGCATTTTTATTCACAGTGAATACTGTCTTAAAATAAGCTACAACTGGACATGCAGCAGATATAAGGCATTAACAAACTGTGTTTAATGAAGATGCAAATACAATATGTTTGTCATAAAATATCAAAATGAATACTAATTTTAAGTACAGTTAATGTAATAATAACTTTATTTATTAGACAAACATTAATTTGAAAAGCCCAGTAATAATTTTCATGCATTATTTGCAAGACTGATTCAATTGGCAGTTTTGTGACCTTCTGCAAACTTGAATAAGTAGATACATTTGCATAAAAAATACATAAATGCCAACAAAATACATATAAATAACATTCACACATATAAAAAAGTGTAAAATTATATCTAATATCTCCCTCCTCACAGAGAAATTGCATCTTAAGGTCACATTTGACCTCAGGTGTTAGGCTGGTATCTTCTGTCACACCAATAATAGTCATCACTACTAAACATAAAATGTTTCCAAATATGCTTAAAGTCACTCGAATACTCAACAGAGAGAAACAGATGGCCCCTTAATATTAACCTTAATTTTTCATAGGCCATATATGAGGCTGTTTCCTTGAGCCACGTGGAGGTGCAAGGAGGATTTTCATTCCTCTGTCATAGCAATTTCTTAGTTTACTGCAATCAAGGTAATTTTATTAAATCACACCTTGTATCTCATATCCAACATCAGTAGGGTAATATTGGTAATTAATATATTAGTCTTGGTTGTGATTCCAAAACACCCTAATACTATTGTTATTGTTGCTGCAGTGAAAATTATTTATGAGACCCTAGCATTTGGGGTCCAAGTATAGGAGGCTCATCAAGCTATTTATGAGTCTGAGTGTTACATCTTAATCATACCTGTAAGTAGTACTTAGGATCTGCTTAGTAAATTAGGAGAAACATAAATTTTTGTTTATTTTGTGGGTCCCAAGGCAGTTCCCACACAGTACAAAAGGGGCATTTGTGTGTTGTTTGAGCTGTTGAACTTTGAAAAGCTGTCAGGCACAGTGAGAAGTAAAAATAGGGGGGAGCAGTTTCTCGCAGATAAGTGACAGGTTAACATTACTAACTTGGTGCACAAATATAGATGCTAAGAAGCATACCTCAAGCAGCATCAAGAGGTTTATACTGTTTGTCATTAAAATTAGGAAAGAGGGAGGAAATTATGCAACAAAGTGATGTCATAATCATGCCCCTTCACAACAGTTAATGTAAAATGTTACTGTAGGGTTCAGTCTCACAGCTCTCATCAACCTGGTTTCCACCTGCAGCAGACAATTGTACACTAACGGTCAACCAGCAAACAGCAGACAACCATACTTAGAGACCAGCTGGTGTATATATTGGAGTGTAAATAGGCAGTCGTTTGTCAGGACATTTGCCAGAGCAAGTCAACATGATTGCAGTGTTAAATAATGCTGTTATTCTCAAAAAGGTTGAGATCGTCTTTTACTTGCAGTACAGTATATTTCAGTACAGCTAAATAATGCTATACCTGAAGGAGCTAGTTTAAAGAATTATAACATGACTAATATATGCTCTCCTCAGATACTCCCCTGGTGGTATGTGCATTCAGATATGATTAACAGCACATTCTTCATGTCTGATGTCTCAAATTGCATGCTGCAAAGACAAAATCTGTAGACTCACTCCATAAGCCTGACTATAAGAGCAGATAAATGAGGGGTTGGCTCTAATGGGAGGCAGTATTCAGATGTAGTATCACCTCCAGCACGGTACTTCATTGGAATTTAAAAAAAATGAAAACAGATTAAGATTGGGCTTTGTCTGTCTCCCCTGCTGGTCTACTACCCAGACTTGAAGGAGGCAGCTCTGCAGGCAGATACACAGCAGGATAATACCAGCAACAGTGAAACCATGGAGCACAGACCTGTCTGCTTTCCCTCGGCATAGACGAGACAGGATATTTGGCTGAGGGGTTGGAGTGAGGAGGATAAAGAGCAAATGAGAAACCCTGAGAAGGCCCTGAGAAGCCAGGAGGACTGTTGTCACCCCTGTCCCCAGGGATACACACTAAATCAGTTGAGGAGGCTTGGAAAGCACATCTCTGGCTTTATGAGATAGTTAGCATGCGCTGGCCCCTCCTCCCCTCTTGTTTCCCATTTAAGAACTGACTGGCTCTCTGATAACAGATGGTGCCACAGGTAATTGGAAAATTGGCAGGCCTGTCAGGGAGATTTGGTGGATGGCACAAGTGTATTCGTTGGCGGAGTTCATGAGGTGTCACCACACAGCTAGATTTATAACAGCTGTATGGACCATCACCACTAAGTATCCAGAGTTCAGGAAAAAGTAGCAAATTTTTCTCCAGGGGGATTTCATATCAAGACGGCTCCAGAAGCTCTGACTAGGTTCCTGTTAGTAAAGTAATGATATATGGACCGTCCTTTGCATTACCCCTAACCTTAGACTGTTTCTACATGAGCCTGAACAGCTGCTGCAAATAGCTTTGCACAACCTCCACTCTGAATTATTTACGGGCGAAACCAGGGAATATACCAGTTCAGCTAATCTTCATCCCAGTCTATCTGACACTTTAAATTTACTTTACTTGGGTTTAAATGATAGATACATTGACATGGTGAGTTTAGATAGAGTTGCTGTTTGAATGACTAACACACATTACTTGGATTTTGAGTGTAAAAGAGCTAAAATGTACTTAGGTAACACTTGCTACTAAGCTCAGTGTATCTATATGCATCATATATACCGTCATTATGCATTATTAAGTTTATGTACTGTATCAGGAAAAGCTCTTATAAGTCTTTGTGATAACAAAAATCCAGTATCAAAATTGCTACTATCCAGAGTTTCCTATCGAGTGTTATAAAGTGTTATGGACCTCATGATGACTTGTGTAGGGTGGTTATGACTTGTCATAATGACTACCAGTATATCTGCATATAGTTAAAATCAAGATATCAGAGCAGACAGTGAGCTGTTTGAAGTTTGAATTTTACAAGCAAGATATTCATGCAAAACAAAAAAAAGCAGTTTTTTCAAACTTTACTTTCAAGAAGACAGAACACAAGAAAGGAAGAAACATTTGCCCAATGAAATCCACGTCTGTTTAAGGACATTATGATATTCAGGGTATGGCAATAAAATGAGTTGTATATCTACGTTGTCCATAGCCTTAATATTCAAAGGTGTCAAATAAGAATCTATAACAGAATGAGGCAAAAGTCTTATTTTCTGTCATATACAGCAAAGATTCAGTGGGTCTGTAAAACAAATACAAGCATGATCCTTCCTCAAACAAACCATTCAAACGATTGCCTGAACTAAAAACTTTACTTTTCTTTCTCTTTCTTCAGAGACTCCATTGCTGTTGCATTGTAGGCAAAAAAAAACAGAGCAAGATTTTCACACATCTCTTTTGAATTTCATTTCAGACCCAAGTTTAATGGATTTAAGACTTCATAAACCTAGCTGCAGAATGGACACAAACGTGACAAGCAACTGGGATGTCAGACTTTTTAGAAAAATTTTTATTGCCTGACATAATTAACTGACATTGTGTTATAATGTTTTTATGTGTATCTGTAATGCAATCGGTGTTTAGCCACAGTAATAACAGGTCTTAATGGATGGCAATGTTAGTTGGTCAATTTGGTTCAGACTAATATAACTCAACATTTATTGGATGGACTACCATGAAATTTGATACAGACATTCATGTTTTACACAATATCAATTGTAATAACTTGGTGATCCTCTAATTAGGTCCATCATTAGGTTAAATTTTAAAATTTTGTATCTAGTGCTTCTTAGCAAATTTTATCATGCTCACACGCTAAACTAAGATGGCGGAGGATGGTAGGCATTATACCTGCTAAGAGCAGCTTGAAATCAAATGGCACTATTATATTAAAGTTGCAACGAAAATAATTTTCCAGATATAATTACAACTGAAAGAATCTTTAGAGTAAATTTTTAGTGAATTGTAGTTTTTAAAGATGAGAAAGTCTGTCTTAAAACAATATGTATAGCCATGTGCATTCTTGCCCTTGAGTCTAATATTAAATGAGTCCACTGGTGAATTCTCCATCACAATCTATTGATAAAATATGTCTTCTGAAGCTCATATTTTCAAATTCCGGTTTTCCAGTTAGCAAGCACATAGTCGAGACATGCTGTAGTATTAAAAATTGCTTCCACAGTGATTGGCCTTAATTACATACAATACAGATTTTGTTCTTTTTGGAAGTAGTTTTTAGCCCCAACAGTTTCTTTAAGCAGGAATCATTTTGTTTGATTTTGCTAAGATCAGTCAATACTTTTTTTACAATACTTAACAAATAATATCTGTATATTTCAGTGAGTACACAAAAAGAATGCACATTGGAGTGAAACCAGGCTTGACTGAAAGAGAATTAGAATCTAACTAATATCTGCTCTCAGCTAGCTGGAGGAATGTGGATTCATGAGGTGTGTGGGCTGCAGATCCTAACCTGGTAATCACACATTCTGGTGTATAGATGTGTTTATTAACCTCTGGAGGGGTTGATAATTGTATCTGTCAGAGTTGTTTAATCACTGCTGCAGCTCTCATCACTGTCACTTTGTCTGCTTTACTAACTCAGCTGGCTCCTGGGGTGTCAACCATGACTACTGTTCTGTGCGTTCTGTGCGTTTGTTTTGGTTGCTTTTAAAACTCACATTTACATTGGAAGCTGTTTTGTTTTTGTTTTTTAAAAAGTCCATGTACCATAGGGCAAAATAACAGTAAAAACACTGTTTTTTCCATTTAAAAAATACACAGCTTAAGGTGGTCAATACAGCAATACATAATTCATGTTTCATCTTTAATACACTTTAATGCACTGATTAAATTAATAGATGTAAATAGTACATAAAAACATTTACAAATATAAATCAATATATACTGTAAAGTCTGCAAAGAAACAACAAAGTACAAAGTAATTTCTACAGGCAATTCGTAAAACAAACAACACAACTAAACTTGCTTCCTCGTCCTCCTTCATAAGTGTCTGTAGTCACAGCCTTCGTAAACTTTACCCATGCCTTCTACACAAATCCATGCATTCTGCCCACATTTCTTATTCCTATGATTTACAACTGTGATACAGTGCTCTGTAATTGTCAGACACCACAAACCCTATTCATTTTTAAAGTTGAGCCAAACAAAGTGCTGAAGTCCTGCTAGCTGTCCACTAGCACGTGTAACTTAGGGGGTTTTCTCATAGAAGGCCTCTTTCACTTGATTTTCTGAAAGGCTAAAACGATCAGGTGTTCAGATTTTACTGCCTGGTACAGTTGGAGATACCCATTTATATTTGATGTGAGATAGAAAACCCAAATAGCATGTTTCAGCTTTTCAGAAAGACAGATGAAAGTAACTGTTAAAATTACAGATGCTAATGGAACAGGACCTAGCTAGGAGATGGATTGGGACTTAAGTTCTCTATTATCCACTTAACCAAATAGCCAAAATAAATTCTATTGAAAATTAATCACTGTGCAATAAAAAACTTTTTCCATTTTCCTGTGCATTCTGAAACACGGTATCAAGAGCAACCATCATCCTCTCTTTCTCTCTTCTTCTCTTGGAGACCTTTTTCTGTACAAGTACTGGACATTCATGCAAAGCTAATGCTCAAGTTTTGATACGCTGCAGGGGTTTTAACTGCCAGTAGATCCTAACTCCAAGAAAACAAATTAAACAAAACTTTTCTCATTTCTCGTCAAAAAAAATACAGAAGCTGAAAAAAAAAAATCCCCCACCTAAGGTCCACATACTCATTTGTTCTGGAGCTCTCCACCATATCACGCAGTCTTCATTAGATTGAGTTTGCTTAGTTGTTCAGGGACTGTCGACATTCAAACTTTCCGTGCTTCTGAGTACTTCAAGGATTGCTCGCTGTTGGCTTGAATGTTGAGCCTGACGGTACAGTCTTTAAAATAAGGTCATGAATGAGATGTCAGGCCAGTGTGCCAGTAGTGTTTATTCTAGAGAAAGAAAGGGTCTAAACAGCTGATGTCTCCTCTGGAGATTTTCTTGATTTTCCAATTCATTGTTTCACCAAGGCTTAAAGAAAATACTGTTTTCTGGCTCTGTTAGACTGATTGACAAGTTTATGGCCTTATCAAAATCCGGAATGAATTTGGGTTTTCAGTCCTCGGGTCATAAATCTCAATCGCTCTAAATGTCAAAGACACTACACATTCTGTGTGTTCACATTCATCTGTGTACATACAGTACATCCCTGCAGTTGTTGAAACAGACATGGATCAGACAGCAGGATTAGTTGAAAAGAAGGGGGCACATGACTAATAAACATACCAATCTGCACCTGGTAGAGACAGGCCATGACTTCCACTACACTAAGTGGCTACGCATTGGTGACACAGAGCTGCTTCTGGTGGATGTGTTTCAGACTGCATTGTGTGATATATAAAAAATGTGATGTGTCCTATGTTTGCAGGAGGAAGAGGAGGAGCGGCTGGAGGAAGATGAGCCTGTCAAAGAGGAAACAGCAGAGCAAGAGATTCCAAACTGAACACCATAAGAGGACATAAACACACCACTGCTCTTTGGCTTCACCTGCAGTCTATAGCACATGTAACTTTCTACTAGCCTCCCAAAGTTTGTAGACAGCCACCTGTTAGTTACCACTCCAGATAGTTTAGCAACCAGAGGTGTATTTTAAAAAACACTGTTTAAATGGTGATATCTTTGGATTCAAGGGGTAGAGTTTGTACTGCTTATGGACGGGGCTCATCAGATGGACAGATTTCAGACATCTTCATGAGGCAGCACATTAAAGCATCCAACCCTTAGGTGCACACGCCACTGTGCTTCTTCTGCAGCAGAGATAAGTGTCTGACTGTTACCTCCCAGCCACCTGACATATTAATGACACTTTCCATGCAATCTATTTTCATACACTAATGACCATCAGACAGTGTGTTCACACAGAGTATCCTCAGTGTCCTGTTTACAAGATGAAGCTAACAGAGTGGGGCTGAACCTACAGAACACTTCTTCCCTGGGAACTACGCTCACACCACTCTGATGGAAGCGGTGATGTGCTTTCCAATGTCTTCAAATGCATTTCACTTGACATTTGACTGGAGGATTTTATTTTTATATTTTATGCATATCTTCTTCCTTCCCTCATTTTAAATATCTACTTATTTTCTCACTTAACTATCTATACTTATGTGAAGTTTTGAGTTTTGTTTTGATGTTCAAAAACTTTTTTATCTTTGATTTTCAGTATCTTTAAGTGCTACATACCAATATACTATCATTGGATTTGTAATAACATCTTCCATGTCTAGGAAAGGTGTCTACTCAGAGATTGTATTTACATACTTTGTAAAGAATATAATTAGTTTTGGGCTCTTAGCCTGATGGTAGTTTGACCTGCTAGCTGTCGTGGTCCATGGTCTGTAAGCTCCCAGTGAATCATCACTCGTCACCAAAGTTTAGTAACTGATAATTAATTGAAGCCACAGAGAGAGAGCAAAAGTGTTCACAGTCTAATTATCTCAATCAATTATCACACGTAATTTGATGCTAAATAAGGTGGTTTTACCTCAAATTAGAAGTAATGATTACTCATAGTTCATATGTCATCAGAGAGCTAACAGATCATTACTTGTGACCAGAGACTACTGTCAGGCCAAAGTACTGTCAGACTCTCACAATAAATCTGGAATTATCCCTTAAAGTGCCAATAAATCTGAACTGCAAAAAAGTATTGCTTCTCTATCACTGATATTCAATGCACATTAAATGTTTGAATTCTCTCAGTAAGTGTGGTTCTTGGCATTTTTGGTGTCTGACTGTGGTGACAATATAATATTGTCAGGTAGTATTTATAATATAAAGCCAGAAAATGTCATTTGTATATTATAAGACCAGAATAACACCATATAGGGACTGGGATTGCTTTCATTTGATTCAGACATTCATTCATTTGATTAATTGAGAGCAGTTCTTATTAAACATCTTTTTTTTCCTCACTTTGGGTCAAATATGAAGGTACATTACAGACTGCTTTCATACATACATACATATCAGCCTGATTTTGTGTAGTGTATAATATTTGAATTAGTAACATTTATCTTCAGGTCGACCGGCTAAAACATTAAAATGCTGCTTACACGGCAGCATGTATGCAGATGCGCACATTAATGCATCAACAATCATAATCCAGTAATATGTAATAACAAACAATAATTACGAGCTCGGTCATTAACCAGACAAAAATGATTAAAACCTTCCAGTCTTCATTCACACAGCCCACATAGCACTGTACAGGTCCAAGTTGAGAAGGGAGGGAGAAAAATGTGTGTGTGAAAGGGCTCCTACATATCTTTACAGCCCTTCACACTGTCTTCCTTTCCGGTGTGTTTCTCAGATCTTCATATTCCATCAGTAGTCAGACCCGGGACATCAACACTCTTACATTCTGACATTAAGGCATTGAGGGGTGTAATTCCAATTTGTTTCAAAGGAACTATTAATTTGCCCATTTCAAGGCAAGACAGGAGGGAAGCCCTGTAAGACTGCTGAACTGTGAAAGACATTATCTGGAGAATTGATGACGGGAGGTGTCAGTGCCTGCAGACATTTGAGCCGGACTCCCTGTGGTCAAGCTCCCAGCATGCTGTCTAAGAGCGATGTCATTAGGCATATGATAACAGTGATGGGCACACTGATGATAGAGTGACCCGCTCTGCCACCCAGTGCCCTGCCAATCTCCCATTTACACCCGCAGCATACTAAACAGCTCCTGATGATGAGAATAATACAAAGAACGGGAGCAGTGCTTAACAGCCAGTCTCAAGGCAACAAAGGGAACAAAGCATGCTTTGTTCTGTTTTCACATCAACAATACAGCACCACCATCACAGGACACACCTCTCATGATGCTGATGCTGTCACTATAGTGCAAACACATATGTTTCTAACAGTCAAAACTTTTTTTACACATTCTGTATCTAAGAAGCACATTTACAAGGCTCTAACAAATTGAATTTTTTATTTGGTTTTCGTAAAATACATCCCTACGTGTTGCATTCTTATGTCTAATCTTTATTGTGTAATATCATCTTTGCAAACACTGTTACATCAGGGACTCTCATAACCAGGATCTCCACTGGACTTAAGAGTAGGAGTATTTGTAATAGTAGTTGAATTTCCTATTAAATTAAAATTATTATTTTTGTTAAGACATTATCTGTGTCATTTCATGGTTTCTAATAATAATGGAGATATTTTTTAATTGTAATTCTCTGTATATTCAATTGTATCACATGTATCAAGGACAGTATATATCATTTTTCTTATTTTATAGCTGTACAACTTGTCTTCATTGTGTTCCATAAGACAGAGGCTGGCTCTGACTGCTTCATTTAGTATGTTCTTCCCACTGTAAATTTCCATTTTAAAGATTTCTTTTAAGGATCTTGTCAATGTTCATCAACACAGGAATCTCCGGGATAGCAGGAAAAAAAAACCCTGGGTTTATGTTATAGCCATCAGTTTGGTTGGGTGGTTGGTTGGTTGGTTGGTTGGTTAGTTTTTCAGGTTTATTGTCATTTCCTCACATTTGCTTGACACACAGGGAAACATAATGTTGTTTCTCATGGACCTCAGTGCAACATACAACACACATACTGTACCTACATCACACAGTCTTAGGTAAGAGTGAACACTGTTACACTAGCTGCAACATCTTAAATGCAAACATTAGGTCCAGGTCCAATGTATTTTTCTCCTCTTGTAAAAAAACTTCACATTTTGGCGGACATGCGGTATAACAGCCTTTAAAGTTACATGATTGGTTTCTGTAAAATGTGGCCCATAGCCTCAGCTCGCTATTAGCAGTGCAAACACAATTTTAAAATCTGCAACTGGATATTTCTTACCGAATTGCTCCTTAGGAATCAAAGTTACTCTTACCTCTCTCCTTACATTAGGGATGACAATATCTGTCAGTTGTCTGTGACTTTGGTCCAGACCAAAATATCTCAGCAACTATTGGATGAATTGCCATGAAATTTTGTACATTCATGAACCCCAGATGAGCAATCCTAATGACTTTGGTGATCCTCTGTCTTTTCATGTAGCACCACTAGCACATCAAAGTTTCCCTTTTTTAGTGAAAAAAATTAACATGTACTTAATGGATTGGCACAAAATTTTGCCATTTTGATATTCATGGTTTCCACCTGATGAATCACTAAAGAAAGAAGAATCCCTCAAAATATCTTAGATACAGATGTTGAGTGCAGTAGCCAGAACAGGTTCTCAATTTCCTGAAATGTAATGGACTGCATGGACTGCACTTATATATCGCTTTTCTAGGCTTATTGACCACTCAAAGCTCTTTACACTACTGCCACATTCACCCATTCTCACATGCTTTCATACAGCACTTTTTCTATAAAAGCAGCACTTTCTATACACACACAGATTCACACACGAATGATACATCGGAGGCAATCTGGGGTTCAGTATCTTGCCCTCGATGCGCAGATTAGAGAAGCCGGGGACTGAACTACAGACCTTCCGGTTAGTTGACGCCCCGCTCTACCTCCTGAGCCACAGGTTATGGCTGATTATTGCATAATGCTCAATTTGTCCAAAACAACAGGTCGTTCACCTGCATGACAGAAGTCTTATCCATATCATACATACTCACATCAAGGAAATGGTAATGGCTTCAACCAGTTATCAGACATGTATCTATAGGCCTATGTATTAAAACAAGCAAACACACACACAGAGATGCCTGGTGGACAAGGAACTTTAAGAGTGCTCCCTCTCCCTGTGTCCTCTGCAGCCTCTAGCTCTTCCTATGAATTTCTCCACATGCATGTTGTTTGACGTCACAGATTTTTCCATGGCTAATTTAGAAAACCTGGTGGCAGACAGTGCAGTTGGCCTTGTACACATTCTCGCTCAGGCATCCCAGCCATTGTTAATCATTTTCCGATTCCCTTCTACACTACGGACTGCGGTCACAGGTTGCCATTTTATCAATCATGCGCCACTGTCAGGCGTTTTGTGCCAACACTCACTGAGGATCTTAGACCTTAGACTGAGGAGATTTGGACCTATAACATTTGATTATTGCATAATGCCTCATTTGTCCAAAACAACAGGTTAGAAAACTTTATTTTATCATTATTTTTATCGTAATTTTACTGAATTTATTATAGGGACCTTTTTCTTCTCTAAAAACATTGAGTTGTGTGTGATATGACTGTCATTTTGATATAAGGTAGTTTTGAAGGAAGGCCAGAGCTTCAACTGTGTCAAACAGATTGTTCCCTTTACTTTACATTATTAAATTGATGTAAATTATTGTTCTTTTATCATTTCCCCCAATAATAATAATAATAATAATAATAGTAATTATTTAAAAAATGATGACGATAATGATTGTGAAGATTACTCCCCTATGTTAAATAGGACATGATAACAATGCTCACCACGGTTAATGTAACTTTATGCTTGTTTGTGAATTGTTGTTAGCCGCTGCTAGTCTAACAAGCCGTCAGAGCTAGCAATATTATCCAATTTTTGGAAAAACGAAAAAGCAATTTAAGAGAGAAGCAGACAGAAGTATGTGTTTGAGGAATATATCCAGGATGTAAAAATGAGTCAGCAGCAAAAACATGTTGAAAAGCTCAAGACTGAAGCTAAAGCCTACAGATCCCTACATCACAGTAAGTTCACTGTTGCGTATACATTCAGTATACCTCCAGTAGCTAGCATAGCATAGAAGTGCTACTTAATGATCGATGTGCTATACTTTACAACTATGTAAGCTCCACAGGTTTTGGTGTCCATCTGATTGGACTTACTTTGATTGGTATCACAGTTACACATGTCCAAGGTACAACATTTAACAATGGCTAGCTTGAAATTCACAAAACTAGCCTGAAAATACGATTGCATAAGAGTCTATAAAGCACAGCCATATAGTTGTCGGACCCTGGTCAGAGCTGGATGATGCTACGCTATGATTGGCCAGTCTGTGTTCAAGGGGCGGGACTTAAAAAAGGGTCAATTCAGTTCAAAGCTCAAAGTTACTTCAAAAAGGTTTGCTTGCAACGTAGCTAAGGAGTTAGCATTACTACATACCAGATGTTATTACAAAATTATTAGCTTTTGTTGTGGCAAATTGGTAAACTAAGTAATTGCTAGTTAAGTGATAAAATAATTTATTGGACCCTGAGTTTCCCCTTAATTTCCCCATTAACTTCAAAGTTAGCCTGTAAAATTTAATTTTTCCACACTGTAAGACAATATTACATATAGTATTCTGTATCTGCTCATTTAAACACTTAATTGAAGCTATATCATACTCATATTGAGAGAAATATTCAAACCCAAGACGTCCTTTTTATTGCTGTAGCTGCAGCATTAGGCATTACATGAAACGGAAAAGTTTGGAAAATTCGTTAACATAATTTACACAGATTTCGATGCAATTCTGCCTGACCTGTTTGTTTTAATATGAAACCCTGGTGTCTTAGCTATAATGTAAAATAGAGTTCAGGCTGCTCCTCTGTAAGCACACCTGTCACGTGTGAGTGTAACCTGTGGCTTACAATGACATTTACATTGATGCAGAAGGTGGACACTGCCAAATTATTAGAATATTTTTTATTACTAGTTTATAACTGACTAGCTTATATTTGCTTGTTGTTATTCAACAAACAAAAACAGGTTTGTGAGCAGCAAAGGGAAACTTTGATATCTTTTTTTTAAGGAGGGAATGATACATGTTGTTTCACCCTTAATATCAAGAGCTCCATCAGCTACTTGTTTGGAAATCTGTGTCATAGAAGGAAGGTTTACATCATTCTGTTGTACTGCTGGTAAAAATTACAAAATCGAACAAGTGTTTTCATTAAAATTCAGTTTAATTGGTGTATACTAAATTAGGATGATTTGCATACTCAGAGCATGTAATCCAAATGTATGAGTAATGAGCAATTATTAAACATGAGTAGGCAACAATAAGAGGGGGCTTAATCACAACATCTACCCAACATAAAAGAATAGGCACAGTAGTTGGGTCAAGTGTTTGCAAGGCTCCTGGCATCAAATGCTCTCACAACGAAGAGATTGTCAAAGGCTTATACCGCCCCTCTCAAACTAAATTTCCTACTGGTTAGACTAGTCTATTCAGATCAAGGTGTTCAATTGATGCATTAGTTGTCGGATATGGCTGTGAGTCCAACAATTATTGGAATATTAGACTCCATGTAAACACACCTAATGTATAGTTAATGTAATCTCCTTCAGCATCTATTTCTCACAATATTTTCACCTGTGACAACCTCTTGTTTTCACAAAAATTGCACAGCCCTGTTGTGTGATGTTTCTTCAGTGTACGTTGGATTTTTAAATGTAGGTTTTGTCTATTTTGTGTATAACACATTGTTTCCTATTTTTGTGGTCGTCCTGTTTACCTAAATATTGTAAAGGTGTCCAAGCTTGAGTTGTATGAATTACGCAGCAATGGAGCCACTGACTTCCCTGACTGAACAGACACGGTGAACAACTTTGCAAAGGTGATGTTAGTTATATGAAAATCCACACAAATGGACTCATGCCCATAATAGTGCAAAGATACATACAGATACAATCAGTTTAATAAAATGTATTGTTGTTGTCTGTTGTTACAGCCTGTACACTGGCTATCAACAGGAGGGGAAAGTCAGAATTGTCAAGCTGTGAAAAATTGTGTAACGCATGTGTGTGTGCATGTCTTGTTCTGTGTTGATGCCCCCCACCCCATCCCTACACACAGACACATACACACACACACACTTCCAACCATTTAAAGACTGAAATAAACCTACATCTTTACTTTTTCTTAACATAGATAATCAATATGCATTGTACTTTCTATATTTTGGAGATTTATCTTCTTTACGACCCTATTTACAACCCTACTTTGCAAAGCGGAAGAACATCAATTGTGGTGCTGATTTGTATCAGGCTGCATGGCACGGCTCTAGGGAATTGTAGTTTTTAGAAAATCTTTTAGTGTTTCTCTTCAGTTGTAAATACTGAACTGAGAGTACACTGGGGAGTTTAAGGGAATGGTAAACACATTTGTATAATCAGATTTTAAATAACTAATTGTTGAATGGATGAAAATGAATTTTAACCATATTTTACCTGCATTTGACAGCATTGTTAAGTATACTCACATGATAGCTGAGGTCAAGAGCTCTTTATAACAGTTGGTCCCATGTCTGTAGTCTGTAGTAGTATTTAAAGGTCCAATATATAAAATGAAACTTTTTGTTTGTTTGTTTGTTTTTTCTATTTTTTTGTGGAAATAGTGACTAAAATTAGTCACCTTCAGAGGTTACTGCTGACAATATAGGGTATTACCACAGGCTTGGAGGAAGACCTGAAGTGCTTGGGTTAGTAAAGGCTGAAAAGATCAACCCGTTCTTGTTTTTGCGATTTTTTGTCAGAATGACATAGACCATCCAATCAGAATCAGTTTTATTACCTAATGAAATAAACAAAGTAAGATTAAAATGTAATTGAAATTTTAAAATATAATTAAAAAATGGAATAGTAATATTTTCCAAATGGGATATAAAACTTGAAATGAAATATTGACTGTACACAGGAAATACAGTCTTTGCTATCCACAAAGAAATGATAGTGTATGAAATATATGAATGTGACAAGAGCAACCAACGTGTTAATGAGAATGTAATGTATGTAATGCTGCCTATGTTGTCGTTTTTTCTGTCCCAACACGGGGTTGAATGAAGCTAGGTACTGTGACAGTATATGCTTAATAAGTGTATAATTCATCGTGTTCTTGGGGAGTCCCATTCAGAGGAGGAAGCTACAAAAGCAGTGGATGTTGTACCATTTATTGTTGCTGAGAAGATGGAAGCAAGCAAGAGTTGCCACCAAAAGTGACTGTCAGTGTTGTTTTTGTACCGGAGAAGCATGCCATTCTACACTGGCTGAGAGAGGTTGCTACACTGATGGCTCTCCTTAACAGACTATCCCAAGAGACTGAAGAACACATCGAAGCTAGTACAGTTGTTGTATGCATCGGTAGTGGCAATTGTTCAGTGAAAGTTCATGGACAGTGAGACAAGATATTTTTTAAAACTTTTTATTAACTGCCAACTCTTTTATTTAACAGCACTTCAAGTTAAGCAGAAAGCTTTCATATGTTAGGACATCTGCTTATATCATCTTGTAATTTTTTATTGTATAGTACCAAACAGGCAACTTTGGAACAGGTCAGTTGTGGTTTGAAATAAAATGGCATTTTTGGATATTCTTGGTTGTTTGTTAATCGATTTTATGTGTTACTGTTAGAAAAAAGAAACTTTAGTTGTTAAAGGTTTTCAATGAACTTGCAAGTAAGTTCTGTCTTTAAAAAAGTAAACTGATTCAATAAGATGCTTAAGTTGGACAGAACTTTTATTTTTAAGTTTGTGTAACTGAAGATATTAATACAAGTTTGTTAGATTGACTAGTCATATTTTATTCTCTCAACTACTGTAGAATTTAGGTTTACATGACTTAAAATACATTGTTGGTATCAATAAAAATTTGTTTATCAAATTTGAATTATCAAGCTGATGGAGATGTTTTGTCAGCTTCACATTTGTCAGCCCAACTTATCATTATTAGCTGAAGGAAGTCAGATAAAAGTGCAAACAACTGAAGATCCTTAGCTTGCCTAACTCAAGATTTTAAGTTGGTCCGGCTTGTTCGTTTTCACTATGCAGATTTACTTTTCCTCCACAAGTGAATCTACTGATTCTACTGATTTGCTTGGTTTACAGTTATGCTGTTTATTACTAAAATACCTCATTCGCAGTCTTTAATAGGCTCATTGTTTTGTTTTTCTCCTATACACTTTGCCTCTGCACTATGCTCTGTGCCTTACCTTGCACCGAGCACATCTCATACCACCATCATATGTTTAGGGCCTAATGCAAGGTCACACTACCCCCAGATCCCCATCCCTTCCAATCATCCCCACCAGTGTCTAGTAATGTTCATTGTACATCCCAGTCAGAGGTACCAGCGCTGGAAGTTGCACAGTTCCCTGCGTTGGTGTCCCTCAGCACCACCCATTCACCCCTCAAAAAACATCAATAAATTGTATTTTTTTGGGAACTTTGAATGAAAGAAAAGCTCTTGTGAGATCTGTCTGCTTCGAATGGGTCAGAAGTGCATGCAAAAGGCAGAACCAACCCAGCAGACTTGTTAACTGGGATGGCGTATTAGACAAACAGAAGCAAATAGCTGCCTGGTAGCTGGGAAAAACAGCAAAATGACCCATGATGACATGTTTTGAAACTGACTGATAGTAATTCCAGAAATGATGACTGGAAATTCAGTCAAAGCAAACTTTTTAAACATAATTGTTTTCTGCATTGTATTGTACTCTGTGTCGTACAAGATGCTTGTCCAGTTGTACAACCTTGATTTGAAGAAACATTTTGATTTCATAGTCGGAATGATAGAATTTTTAAACTTTTTGACCTTTGAACTACTGTAGAATTGGATTCATTTCTATACATCAATCTTTGATATCGAAGTCATGCCATTTTCACAGAATTTAATGTTGCTTCTCTAAAATGCAGATTATTCAGGCAGAATTAAAGCCTGCTCACATACATACTATTACTGACACACAGTATCTTATAGGTCTTGTATAAAAGATGTATGCTAAAAATGTGACTAATGTTGCACGTTACACCAATACTAGAAAGTTATCGCATTACCCTGCTGTTAAAAACGGTGGCATACCCCCATTTTATTAGTACTGATACTTTAAGAATGACAGTGTTTCAGTAAAAGCCGAATTTCCTGAGTTGCATCAATTGGCAACAGTGTATGAAGAGTGTGTGTGCAGCGCTTTACTTCCATTCACCATGTAAGCTACAAAGTGAGGCATTTCACTTTGGCTGGCTCTTGTTCAAGCGAAATCTAGCATTACTTCCCTTACAGAGCCGACAGTCAGGGCAAGCCCACGGACACCACAAAACCTGTCTCCAAAAGATGTTTTAAACTCACGCAGACCAAGGAGGCAACGTTTCCACTTTTCCAACTTTTCTAACTTGCAGCATCTTGCCGACAGATATGCCGACCTATTTAAAGAATTCATAGAGCGACATGTTAGAGAATGTGTTAGATAACAGAATTACATCATGCCCATCCCCTGAAATATAAGTCAAACAAATGTGATTTATTTTGTGATAAGCAATCTTTTGTCATCCTTCAAGTTTGACAAGGCATTTAAGGGCAGGGATAACTGTTTAATTTGGTTATATCTTTTTTATCTAACTTATCAATGTGGCAAACATCTTTTTATGCAAACGCAGCGTTCATATCGGTAACGTTAACTTTACCACCACTTGCAAGTTGCTAAAAGATTAATTTATACTCAGTCAGTACTGGTAATGGTAATCATGGCATGTACATTTTTGTCAGTAATTATTTATAAAACTAGAAAATGTGCTCAGTAGAGCGCAAACCTCTGCCAAGGAGGTGTATTGAGTCTTATTAAATGCTGTTTAATACTGTATGTGATACCTGGTTTCAAATATAAAGTTGACTATCAAAGAAATCACATAAACTCAAGTACAGGGGACATCAGAATACTGGATACCATGTAAAAGCTTTAATAATACTGCGACTTTGATCTAATTATTTACAATAATCCAGTTAATAATGCTATAAATGTACAAATTCATTGTCAAAAACAAACTTACATGTATGAAAAAAAAACAAACAAGACAACACTTAACAGCACATAAACTACAATTTTATACATGAAAATAATAAACATTAACAACAACATTTCATGAATAATTTCCCACATTTAATCCAATAACGCTCCATGTCCGCATGTTTGTGTCCACCACGTGTTAAATGAGACCCATAAATGTTCACCCACCTCTGTTCTTTTTCTCATCAGACCAGCAACCCGTAATTCAGTGTGTTCCTGTACCTGCAGCTGTTATGACAGATCCAACAAGCAGCAATCAGAGCTCTCATGCAGACAGGTTTAATACTTTTATACATTTATATAGATACATTTATTCTTTTGATTTTCCACTTACATACTGTACAGCTGAAACAGAAGCATATTAGTTTAATTTTATATCCATTGCATATGTAAAAATAACCTTTCATTTGCATGTTCAGTAACTGATTCCCTTTTACTTGTGGATTTTTATGGTGTTATGTTTGGTCTTGGCCATTTGGATTAGAAATGCTGATTCTACTTAAAATGTGATTTTAAAAATATTTCAATTTGACCCTTTCATTTAGTCTTTGCCTCTGAAATAGCATTTAGAATGAATGATCCTGACTCGCCCAGATCTTTTTCTTTTTTCTGGTTTGTGGTTGTACTACATGTGGCTCTATGAGCCAGTACAAAAAGGAAAGGCTTCTGGTAAGAGCCTCGTCCTTGGCACATGTCATATTTACACCCACATAAAAAGGTAAATATCCTACAAGGCTGCAAAGATACAAGCTGCCAATTGTCCCTGCTATTACAGCTTTATGGAAGGTGTAATTCATACAGACATCAACCACCAGTGAGCCTTAACCGAGAATTGTCTCCCTTCTGAAAATTATCAGCCCATATACCTCCAAAATACCTCAACCCTATAGGAGAGTGGATACAATGGTGGAGAATTATATGCTGCTCATGTTATCTGTTGCTGCAAGTGGAGTTTTCCTCTATTACTAATTCTCTTTCATGGGCAAAAACACTGTGGTTAGTCTGATTTGTTCAGCCTCATGCTTATTTTCAATGAAACATGTTTAATCATACCTGTAAATTCTCTGTCTGAAGAGCACATATCAGCAATATCACACACACACACACACACACACACACACACACACACACACACACACACACACACACATCCTCATTGTATGATGAATGTATAGTTGAGTGTTAGTGGTAGGACAGTGGCTCCTGGTTGGGGGTCACCCCCCTGTGTCATAAAACTACCACCTTAGAGGACACTGCTGCAGACCACCTCCTGCCATTCCTCTCAATGCTCCACAGACACACACATCACTTATGTCCCCCTTTCCCCTTCCATATGTCGTCTAAACACTTCGCAGTTCATTAGCAAACGGCCGTACATAGTATAGTAAGGTTACACAGGTATACTGGTTCTCTGGGCTTGGCCATACATTTATGGAAAGGGTTAATATGATCTAAAAGTCGGCCTGCGTGCCAGTGTGGCCCACTGCTGATATGATGGAGACGGAACAACAGCTTTAGCAGCGTTAAAGCCTGTAATGAAAGCTGCGTCACCCTGCCATAGAGAACTGTTAAGCTAACTTGAAGAACTAAATTTTCACTGTACAACTTGTGTAGAGTCACGGCCAACCTAAATTAGCAGACATAAACTTTTGGGTGAGTGCTTGCTTTAAAGACATATGACCACGCTACACTGCACCGTGGAGACTAACCCTAACCATATGTGATGACTGAGAAGAGGAACAGAATACATAAATTACCAAGTGAGTATCATTTTAATTATTAGTTTAAACAATTAATTCCAATGGAAATCCACGTAAAAGAATTATAGTCTTTGAAGTAACAGTCTGATTATCATTTAATCTGTTTTTAATTTTTTTTGATTAATTGATTAAATGTTTATCCCAAAAAATGTCAGAAAATTGTGAAAAGCATTCATCACATTTTCCTTGTTTTGTCGACCAAGAGTCCAGAACCCAAAGATATTACAATTACAATCACGTAAAGCAGAGAAAAGCAACAAATCCTCATTTGAGAAACTAAAACCAGAGAATGTTTAGCTCGGTGATCAATGTAAACGATTAATCAATTGCCAAAATTATTGCACCAATTGTTCTGTCGATTGACCAATCAATTAATCAACTAATTGTTTTTTCTCGAATGCCGACTTGCTTTCTTTCCAAGAAAGAGATGAGAAGATCACATAGACTTGAGACTTGTCTTGAATTATACCAGACTTAGCCCTTTACTTGTATATATCGACTCTAGATCTCAGGGGGGCCTATCGTGCTCCTTTCCAGCGTTTTATTCTGGGGCTCCACTAGAGTAGCGTTGCGTGATTCAGTTAAAAACAAAGGAGCCTTATTTATTTAAAACCTGCCTGTTATGCAGCCCCTCAGTAGAGGCTCTGACTCGAACGGGCTCGGGCCTCCTTAAGAGGCCTCCTTAAAGGCCCACTTTCTTCCGACTGGCCGAACATCCGGACGCCTGCCGAGGCGCGATGCGTCCGACGCTCTTGTGCGCTGCCGCAGTCTCGTCCCCGGCGTGGAGGAGCCTGAAAGCAGGCTGTCAGTCCAAGCGACGAGTACCTTCCCAGATCCATCTGTACGTGTCTGGGCGCGAAATGGACCTGGAATATGAGCGAGGACAGCACGGACATCTGCAGCAAAAAGGATGACGGCCCCCGGCGCCTTCGTTCGGCGACCATGAGGCGCAGCGCCTGCTTCTCGCGTGACCAAACGGTGGATTCGGTCGTTCGGTCCCAATCCGTGTACCAGAACGTCTCCTCATATGCCCCCCGTGAACAGGTGGACGTGCGGGGGAAACGTGCGAAACGCCTGCTGTCAGGAAATACAAGCGCTAACTTGGCTGGGGAAATGTTATTCTGCTGTCACCGAGTGACTGTACAGTGAATCCGCACCAGTGGGTTTTTGCGTGCCGGAGAGCACGAGGTGCCTGTGATGCTACTGAAGGAGAGCGTTCCGAGACAACGAGCCGTGCTCGGAGCAGATGACCGTTTGAAGAAGTTGTCTGCTTGTCGTGGAACTAGGAAAAGCGTCCGACGTAGTCTGACGCCTGAGCTTTGCTCTCACAGGGATTACGTTTACATACCTCATCATTTGAAACTTTGGCCTTGTTTAGTCTGGACATCTGACATTGTAACATTATATATATATATGACACAATAGGTCCCCTTTAACTTGAGACTTGCCTTGAATTACTGAAGCTTGACTTCAGACTTGTCTTACAATTCTTGGGAGATGACTTGGACTTGTCTGTAAAGACTTGAGACTTGTCTTCAGTTACTTGAGACTTTGCTATAAAGACTTGAGACTTAACTTGAGACTCCTCTTGAATTCCTAAAGACGTGACTTGAATGATTTGAGACTCGACATGAATCTAATCTAACATCTGGCCAGGGGGCAAGTTGAAAACACGGAGTACACTTGGCACATTTACGTTGATCAATTTGCATAGTCCCTGTAAAAATAAATAAAATGATACGCACTTAGAACTCATCATGAATTACTTGAGACTTTGCCTGGACTTGCTGCAACATAACTCTAATGTTACCACCAACCTTTAAAATGTCAATATTGTGTCTTATAAATGCCTTTTCACAGTTTTATTCAAGTTCAGTGCTGCACATTCCAATACTGTTGTATGTTGTACAGCCACCCTTTAAAAAATAATTTTGTATATGATTATGAACTACAGCCAATTCTGTCATAGCATCCTGGTACTTTCTTATAGGCCTCAGATGGTACATTACATCATCTAAAAGCCTATGTGTGCCTTTTGTTTTGGTGTCTTAATATGAATTAAAGAATATGATTTAACTGAGTCGAGTGGTTTCACTTCATAAACGTGTTGCTATGCCAACACTACAGGTTCCACAAGGCTGAGGGGTTTATATACTGTACATAGCATTTAATGTCTCACCTATCTACGACCAAATGCCTTCAAACTTATTCATTTTTTTCACAAAAGCTCATACACATGGATTTCTTTTATTCCAAGTGAATAGATGTCCGGTCATTATATTTCCTGTCTTTCCGTAACATAAGTTGCCCTTCAACAGTGTCTGTTTGAAGATTTTTTCTTTGCTCTTTGAAAATATAATAGGCTGTAGAGTTTTCAATCAATTCAATTCAATTGTATTTATATAGCGAACCATAACAGAGGTTATCTCAGAGCACTGTTTATATAGAGCAGTTCTAGACTGTAGTCTTTATAGTTATATTTACAGAGACCCAACATTCCCCCATGAGCAAGCACCTGGCGACAGCGGCAAGGAAAACCTTTTAACAAGTAGAAACCTCGAGCAGAATCCAGCTCATGGTGGGAGGCTGTCTGCCCCGACCAGCTGGGTTGAGAGAGAAAGAAAGAGAGAGGGAGCGAGAGGGAGAAAAGAGAGGGGGGGACATAGCACAGCACAGGTACAACATAAAGATGTGTAACAATAATGAGACTAGTAGTAAAACTAATAATTATAATAATAAGGTAAATAATAGTACTAATAAAACTAAATATAATAATAGTTAATAATCATAATATTGTAAGCAGTGGGTGTTGAGCAGCACGGGGGCAGTAGGTGGTTTACAGTCCCAGATCCAGATTCTGCATCATCAGGGGCAGAAATACCTGCAGAAAGCGACAGGAAGAGAGAGATGAAAAAGAACAAAACTACGGGAGAGAGAAGAAGTCAAGTTAGTAACGATCTTTGGATCCACCTTGTGCATCCAAAGATACATAAATTGCCAGAGTAAACAAGTCAGTGACTTCATGGCTTGTTTCAGAGACATGCTGAGGTTACTCTATCTCCCTTAAATCTTGTCTTGTTTAGTTTGTTTGAGCACTCTTATTAAATGGGCATACTATAGTAGCTCTCTCCATGACCTGCCAAGGATTGAAAATCTGTTTACTGTAAATCTCACCTCACTCCCTCTAAAATACCATCTGCTGCCCAAACAGTGCTGCGGTCACAGCATCTCAAAATAGACCTCCTGATTGGCTCCTGGGGAGGCAGGGGGTCCACATCAGCCTGAAACCCCTAAACACTTGTTCATGAGTCTGTTTTTGACTTATGGTTTTTTTCATCTCTAGTTCAACATTACACACAAGCCAGTTCACTGATCTGCATAATGTCTAATGGAACTGACAGGGATTTGAAGCCAAATAATGACAGAGTTGTACTAAAGTTTTATGCATATTCAACAATAAAACTCAGTTTATAGATATTTGATGTATATCAATTTACATTGAGGCCCTACCTTAGACAACCAGTATAAAATTAATGCAGGCTTTAATTATAATACTGTAGAAGTATGCAAATAGTCATATTTGTATGCATATAGTCATATGACGCAGATGTGGTGGTATCTGGGGTTTTAACAAGACTGTAGCCTAGTTGTAGTCTAAGTGCTTCAGCATGCGGATATGTGTGGAGGGTGTGCAACAGTTAATGTGTACATACTCCTGTGAGCCGCGATTTCATCCATTTGTCAGTTGTCATTGTTCTTCATGGCTGTCAAAGGCATTGTGGACTCATACATCAGCACACTAGAAGACGGCTCTAGACAAAAAGGCAGGAAAATCTAAATGTGAGGGTTTTTTCTTAAAGCTTTTTCAGTTTCTGTACGTCAGCACATATGCTGGGTTATTCTTGTGTTCTTGAAGCATTGTTTATCTGATTATCGGCGTGTCTTGGAAGGAGGCAGAACAGGAAGCTATTGGGTCGAGGGTTCCCACAGACCAATGAGCCAGTCATCGACAAGGAGCAACAGTTGGCACAGGCGTTAATGTTTCAAATTTTGAGAGGCACAAACTGGGTGGGCCGTAAATACATAACTTTGGAAGTTTGCTAGCATGCGTTCGTATTTGCAGAGCCCACCACAAGAAGTGCTGTATATAGCTCCTAGCAGCCCCTACAAGCTTCTTTGGTCATTAGCAAGTAAGTGCAGTAATTTAGCACTTTTGTTTTTAGAATAGAAGTTACAAAATGCTTTAGAGGAAGAAACAAAATAAATGAAAAAGAGGCTAATAAGGTGACAACTAAAAACATGTGGCACATATGCCATAATGCCAGTGAAGATCTAAAATGGTATTGTGTTTTCTGTTGTCACAGCTTTGCAAATAATGAGGCTAAAGATGTTAAGTTTGACCTAAGGTTGACGCTAGACAATTTACATGGAGGAATTACATATGGTCATTAAGTCTGTGAAGATTCTCAGTCATCCAGGTCACGGTATGAAGTAAGTGCTATGCGAAGGCACCTGGACTTGCTTGAAGTTCTTGAAGACGTTTCGCCTCTCGTTTGAAAGGCTTCTTCAGTCTAAGAAGCGTTTCAGAGCCATCTGAAAAGGCTTCTTCAGTTGAAGAAGCCTCTTACCCTTAAGAGCATGATTGTGCTCAGCAGATTTTATGACAATTTGCCCATCAGGTTAGGCTATAAGATATGTTTGGTGTAAAGTTAACCATTTTTACCAGAGGGCGTTGCTAGAGGAAAGGATATGAAGTGTTCAAAATAGAAAGGGTTCTTCCTGTGGGGAGCAGGATTGTGCTCAGTAAATTTAATGGCAATCTGCTCATTAGATGTATAGTTTTAATGTGTAATTTTTTATAGTCTAAATGAAATATAGTTAGTCATTTGTTCTGCAGTCAAAACTCATGCCAAAGTGATTATTCAACGAAAGAGAAAAAATTTCTTTGAGGATACATCAGAAATGCAACTTACTCGCAAAGCCTCTGAGTGGGTGGGCTGGTGTACATGTTTGACTGTTGAGCCAGAAGGGTTATTTAAAGACAATGTGAAAAACCCTTTGTTGGTAACTGTAGCTTAAGCCAAGGACAGTCAGTTAGCAGTAGTATTTGAAAATAAGACTACAATATTTACCTTCTAAACTGACGACTTTTAAACTGATAGAATGGAGATGTTACTGCTGTATGTATGTATGTATGTATGTATATGTTTAAACTTTTATTGTTTGAATGTATGCAAATAATTTCTGGTTGATGCACAGTCAGGTGGGACCTTCATGAAACCAAAAACTACAAAATACAAATGTTTATGTTTTACGTACTGGTGTTTCCTCGAAGAACACAGGACAAGTGATTTACAGAGAAGATGTAGGTGTTGCATGATTTTACACGTCCTGTATTTTCCATATAATTTGGGAACTTTCCTCACAGTTTCCTAAAAAATCTCCTGGTATTTAAATATTTAAATTACTAGGATATTTCCAAGAAAGGCCTATGCAATTTGGTTCTAATTACAGGATGGCTGTGGCTCAGACGGTAGAGCATTCTCTAAGTGGGAGGTTGGTGGTTCGATCCCTGGGAACTCCAGTCCACATGTCAAAGTGTGCTTGGGCAAGATACTGTGTGGGTGTGTGTGTGTGTGAATATCACTTTGGGTGGTCGATAAGACTAGATAAAGCTATGTAAGTGCAGTCCATTTACCAATTTACCAATTACAGTACAACAGAAATGGAGCAAGTGTTAGTTGCTACACATATTAACTACTCACCCATTATATTTGAGTTTTGAAGAAAAAAAATAGGAAATTATGTGGTAGGAAAGTGAAAAATAGTTCATAATTCTTTGGAACTTCATAGAAAGACTAACAAAAATTCTTAATTCTTAATTGGGCTGCTAAATTGGTAAAATTATATAGCATACACTGTGTTGTTGATCATCATATCAGTTTGAAACACAAGACCAAAGCATTTCCAGTGCAGCTGAAACTACTGATAAGCACGTTTTAGCGTAAACATCAATTGAATGGATATTTTTATCCATAATGATCTATAATGTATGGTAGTACAAAGTCATCAAGAATTGAAATGAAGAATTTTTGTTAGTCTTTCTATGAAATTCGGATGGATGTTAATGTCTTTTCATTAATTTTTTACATACCTACTGTATCATTTCTTAGTTTTGTCTTAAAAACTTGAACATAAAGAGTGAGTATTAATAACTGTAGCAACAAACACTTTCTCCATTCCCTTATAATTAGTACCAAAATGTGTAGGCCTTTCTTGGAAATATCTTATGAGGAGGGCTTCAAGGAAATAAGCTGGAAAATACAGAACCCTCAAAATAAAGCACTACCAATATGTACCTGTATACTCTAATAAAATTTAAAAAAAAATAAAAAATTGCATGATTTCAGTTGAACTTCAAATGATGGTGGGAAGGTCAGGGGGTCACTAAAATGATCTGGAGTCATCCTCTGGGGACCACGAATATGACCATCCTTAGTGACTGTTGCTACACCCAGCTTTGTTGGACAATTGGCATCAAAACCGAGATGCAGAAGTCAAAGAAAAAGAACTGACGTAGTCTGGTTGTGCAGAGCAAAGTGCCTAAAAGACTTCATTGATTTTGGGTGAAGTAGCCCCTTTACATAAATATCTGTTTTCCATCATAACCCCTCTGCTCCTTGATCCAATATTAAACACAGTGTCAAAATCCATTTCATCTTCTGATTAAGTTAAGAGGATTTCGGAAATACATGTAATTTTCAATGAGACTGCTTGAATGTTTTAATGTCGTCCTGAATTTTAAAATGGTTGCCAATAACCTCTCTCTGATCAGAAAGTGGGGTTCAGTGTTAAAAATACCAGATACTAGAAAATGCCCTGTGAAGTGCAGAACTTTTCCAGCCCTGCAGATAAAACAATTTGTAGGGAGAAGCTGAGGAATCTTTAATAATCTTCCAGAGGCAGGGCCTGTATCTCCATCTTTGCAAATAACTAAAGATCACCGGTGGTTTTACAAGAGGAGGTAATGGCATTCCTACATTTCCATGAATTGGCTGATCTGTCACTGACGGCTTGTTGTTGAACAGTTTGTTCCTCTTTGTGCTCCTCTTCAACCACAGCACTCATTTCAGCCACTATAAAATACACAATTCATTCATCATTGAATTTGAGGGACTCTTGACAGTTCCCACCAGTCAAGTGGGTTACCTGGATCTGCCAGAAATGTTTTCTTTTCATGGTCTGGATAATAATGAATTTATATTATTTGTTGTTTAATTAGTTTAAAAAAACCCACTGTATGCTAAGGACAAACTGCTTGTTCTCTATCCACTTGAAAGCAATGACACAAGTTCTAGATATAATAAACATTATGATCTGCCTCAGATTGTTTCTAACTTTTTTACAGAGACCAGATTTATGTAAAAGATATGTAAAAGATTTTAAACAGTTATGCCAAAGTTTAATACCTTCTGTTACATCCAAGATCTTTTCGGTTTTTCATCTTAACATAAGGAGCTTATCCAAGAATTATGACAATTTGATTAATTGCATTCATGTCTGAAACATAAACTTTCAATAGCTCTAACTGAAACATGGCTAAGTTAATCTGTTATTTCATTCCATGAACTGCTTAATTACAAAGCTATTCACTAGACAAGAGGGGTGAGAGATAGGGGTTGTATGTTTATCTACAGTAGTTACCTATTTGGCAACTGCAATGATCTTGTTACTTTTGAACCTAGTGCCGGAAAGTCAGTGTTTATTGAAATTAGGTTGTGTCCCTCAGTTGAGGGTAGAAGTGTGATTGTTGTATTTTTTTGTATTTACAACCCACCCAATCAGAATTTATCAAATCTTCTTGAGCTTATACAGAAAATGTACATCATGAGCAGATCCTGATTTAGCCTATAAAAATGTTTACGTATTTGTTTGGTAGTATATTCAATCAGTGTTTTCCCATCAAAAAGATAAGAAAAATTTGGTACATAATCGTTGGTTTACTCCTCGTTTTAAATTTAAAGAACCAGCAAACAACATAAAATCCATGAAGCTATCCAGCATCTACTAAATAAGAAAAAAAAACATCTTTGGACCTTCCCTCTCAATTTGTAAATGGAGATGAACTGATTCGTGATCCAGATGAAACTCCCTGTGACAAAACATGTAACACCTTAGGTAGTCCTTTAGATGTCTTAGAACATTCCTGTAAGTTGCAATTTGGTCCAACACAATTAGACGAAATAAGGGGTATTATCAAAAGTTTAAAAAAAACTTGTGCTGGCCATGATGAGTAGTACTTTAATAGTTAATTAATAATTAGTTGATAATTATTTTACCTTGATTCTCGAAGATTTTGGAGAAATGTCTCTTTATAAGAATTCTTCAGTATTTGAATGAAAATAATATATAAGAATCAATACAGATTTCACTGACATGGCACTTTTACAACTTGATAAAATACATGTAGCTATAAATTACATAAAAAATTGTGTTTGCTATCTTTTTATATCTTCCTGAAGTGTTTAACAGTGTTAAATTCTATGTTTTGTTAGCCAGTGAAACAGTACAGATTACAAGGATTGTTCCAGGGCGAAGTAGATCTTGGATTGGTCAGGGAGGCAGACACCCTCTCCACGTTTAAGAGTAGGCTTAAAACCTTCATTTGTGATCAAACTTACAGTCAGGACTGGTTCAGGATGGTCTTGAACCATCCCCTAGTTATGCTGCTATAGGTCTAGATTGCCGGGGGACTTCCCATGATGCACCAAGCTCAACCAAGCTCAATGCTCGTTACTAACTCGTCTTCTTCTCTCTCTCGTAGTTTTGTGCTTTCTTGTCTCTCTCATTTCTCTCCTCTCTCCTCCTGTCGCTTTCTGCAGGTATTTCTACATCTGGAGCTGCAGAGTCTGGATCTGTAACTGTAAACCACCTACTGCCCCCATGATCCTACTCAATACCCACCGCCTCAATTATTATGATTAGTAATCTTATTTTTTATTATTACCACTATTATTACTATACATCTCTATGTGGAACTTGCATTGTGTTGTCTTCTTATTCCTCCTGCTCTTTCTTTCTCTCTCTCTCTCAGCCCCTCTCTCTTGCTCTCTAAACCCAACCAGTTAGGTTCTGTTCAAGGTTCCTACAGATTAAAAGGGAGATTTTCCTTGCTGCTGTCGCCAAGTACTTGGTTATGGGGAAATGTTGGATCTCTGTAAATAATATTGTAAAGAGTACGGTCTAGACCTGCTCTAAATGAAAAGTACCCTGAGAAAATTGACTTTATTTGGCTCAGTAAACCTGAGTCCATGGGGTATCTGGGCCAAAAAAGGAAATAATTGAATAAATAAATGAATAAATAACTGAAAATGATAAATTAACTATAAACACATAAATAAAGAAAACTAAATTATACCATCAAAGAAAAGAATAAATATATGTACTGATAATGAATAATAGCTTTAACATAATATATTATATTTCTATGTATTTATTGGTTTCTTTTTATATATATTGTATTTTTGTTGAATTTCCTGGGTTTTGTGTTTTGCTATTTCATTATTATTATTATTATTATTGATTCCCGCCTTCAGATCTGCCTTCTCGACATTCTTCAACCTTTAAATTTTGCCAGTGCCATACAACAGCCGCTGCCTTCTATATGGGGTGGCTACACCACACTACCAGTGAGTTAAAGAGACAACACCTCCTCCACATCCAGCAGATACAGAGCAACATAATCACCCCACTGAAGTCACCAGCTAGTTACTAACTTTGTCTGTCTGCTGTTTGGTGCTGAGCAGGTAGTGTACAGTGGGTTTATTAGAGCCGCTGCTGGAAATTAGGTTGATACCATAAAGACAATACAATAGGGTGAAAGAGGCTAAAAAGCTTTGTAGCGTTGTTGTTAAACGGTAATTTTGGTATTTTTAAAGTTAGGCCCTATTTTTACCATCTTTTTGGGTCTAAATAGTTAAAAGGAACAAAAATGTTTGGGATTGGTCCAATGTTGAGCGAGAAAGCTATAAATGCGAAACGGCTGCAATGTAATCCAAAGGGGCACATGTGCGTGTCAAAGTACGTCCACGAAAAATGCTTGTTTTTGCCAGTGACATGTTTAGATTGTTATTGTTATTGTCCTACAGCATTATGGAAAATATCCCTACAAAGATAGACATGTCTAACATGTAACCAAAGTCTTGCCCAAGCGGAAGTCTCACTTTGAAATCTCACCGGAGGTGAGTTGTTGTTGCGAGATTAAAGTGTAAATGTGAGTGACAGTTGGAAGGAGCCGCCCGGGAAAGAATGAGGTAAGAAAGCGTAGCATACTGTTATCTAAAAGATAAAAAAAAAAAAAAACAATGCTTGGTGTTTGTGCATTTGCAAACTGTAGCAACAAAATGACGTGCCACATTTCGCAAAGATTTCATAGGATACCTTTAGGGGACAGGGACACGCTGAAGTTGTGGCTAGTTGTGCTACAAATGGATGAAAACCCTCCTGTCCGTAGACAGGGCTTTGCAGACCATCGTGTTTTCAGTCACCATTTTCACCAGGATGAGTACTCCTGAAGAAAAATGCTGTTCCAAGAGTGGAGAGACCTGCTGCAGACATAGTCAGTTTGTTGATCTAGCATCAGTGCACACAAAAGCATGAAAGGATAACGGCAAAAACTCACTCAATAAGCCAGTAGTATGTACAAAGTATCAAATGAGTAATGAACGATTGTAAAATACTAATCCATTTCCCCTTTTTAGCAGTTGACATTCATAATTATGAAATGTAGTGCTGGTTCAGATTATTGGCATCTCTGAACTTTTAGTACAGAAATTAGAATATCTTCAGAAATAAATAAAAATGAACCAATTTTGCTTAATCAAAATATTTTAATAAAAAGTCCAAGGTTACTGAACAAAAGAGGATAAAAAACCAAACTTGAATAATAGTGAAATAATACAAACACAAAATGTACCCCAGACACAATTATTGGCACGCTTCACTGATATTTGGTTGTAGAACCTTTGGCAACAATGACAGCCTCTAAAGTTTCTTGAAGCCTTCTAGAAGCTTCTTACATCTGTCTGCTGGTAGTTCTTACCACTCTTCTATTGCTATGTGTTCAAGCTCTTTGAGGTTTGCAGGAGTCCTTTTTGCAATGGCAGATTTCAGCTCTCTCCAAAGGTTTTCATGGGGATTCAGGTCAGGACTCATTGCTGGCCAGTTTAAAACAGTCCATCTTTTCCTTTTCAACTACTGTTTTGTGCTGCTGGATTTTGGGTCATTGTCCTGCTGCAAGACCCAAGACCTTTGCCTCAAACCTAGTTTTCTGACACTGGGTAACACATTGCACTCTAAAGTGCCTTGGTAATCTTCTGATTTCATCAGTCCCTTGATACATTCAGTGCCTCCAGTACCAGAGGCAGCAAAGAAGCCCCACAGCATGATAGAACCCCCACCATGTTTTACTGTAGGTAGGGTTTTCTTTTTTCCTTTGGGACTTCATTTCCTCAACTATAAACAAGCTGATGCACAGCATTCCCAAAGAGCTCTGCTTCGGTTTCATCTGTCCATAGAACATTATCCTAGAAAGATTGTCGCTTAGTCTTGCCTTTTTGTGTATTTCTTTCAGTAGTGGTGTCCTCCTTGGCCTTTGCCCATGGAGCCCTACTTGGTTTAGTGTGTGTTGTATGGTACGGGCTGAAACCACCACTCCAGATTGCTCCTGGTCAACCTAAAGCTGTTTAGATGTCTTGCATGGTGTTTTTTTTCACAACTGGCATCACCTTTGCAGACTTCTCTCATATAGTTTCTTCTTAGTTGTGGAAACATAACAGATTTATGACTGTGAAACTTCTTGATCCAATTACACACAGTTGATATAGGGAATTCAAGATCTTTGGCGATTACCCTGTAGACTTTGGATTTGTTATGTGTTTTAATAATAGAATTTATGATGCTCTCAGACAGCTCTCTTGTTTTCCCCATTGTGAAAAAGAAACTGGAAACAATCAGCCCCTTTTTATGAAGGAAAACCATCATTCAATGGTTAATTCAGGTCACGTAAAAACAGTAATTTAATTCTCTGTGGGTTTGTCACTGCAAGCAGACTTTTCACATTACATCTTGTCATTTGAGTTGGTCTTAATATTCAAAAAAATGCAGCTTTAAGGCTTGCAGTGGTAAAATATAGTGCAGTATTGTACATAAAATCTGTGTCAAATACAAAAAAATGTGCATTGTGAAGTCCAATGCAACCCATTGTCTGGTTCATGCGGTACTGTGCACTACTGTGCTTTAAAAATAAGAAAATACGTTATTCAGGCCCCTTCAGGGCCACTGAAGAAAAAAAGGACATCTCCTAAACATGATGGCTTTAATCATCTTCAAGGTAGCTTAGCTGATACTGACTTTCATTTCCATGGTGGCTTCACTAAAAAACACACTGAGCTGACATTGAGAAAAAATAACCATTTAAGCAGAGTGCAGTGCCGAGGACAGATGCTGATGCTCAGCTATCTACCTGTGTATAATATTGAGAAAGGTCATTCTTCCTTGCCCAGCATTTTTAGGACAGATATCTCTCACCTCTAGCTCTGCAGAGAGGTGATAGCACCAAGGTGTGCTGCAATTATCCTACGTTTTCTCATCTTTATCTTCTCAGCTGGTTTGACACTGTATGAGCGGAGCGTGTCCTACACACACCCATGAGTGTAATCTCACATTGTGTTGCAGCTTCATTTAAATGAGCCTTTCTCAGGGTCATCACCCCACTCTCTAGCACAAATACATCCCACCAAAGAGTGACTCAGGGCTGCAACCTACACAGGTTGTTACACACTGTACACATATGCAGTGCAGAGAATGCACTATCTGTATTCATATGATGCTGGAGAAGAATTGGATTCAGTCTCCAATACAAAATAATTCTGCATATTTATTTCCCCCATTTAAACGTTTTTACATAATTTGGCATTTGACTATTTAAATAATTTTAGGACAAAAGTTGGAGCTCTATGGCACAGAGGAATAAAATAGGTTATCAGGTTTTTACGGTGGCCCCTAAGGACAAAGCACAAAGAAGAGAGAAAGCACAAACATTAAGGGAAACAAGCTCCAAATCCAGAAATGCATCAAATACCACAATTCATACAAATAGAGAAAACGCATGCAAAAAAGAATTTTCACGCTGGAAGTGCTCTTGGAAGCCTAAGGGAATTGATAGGCTCAATTTGGATAAGCAACAATGTTACAGATAATTCTGCATGCCCATCAGACCTTATGTACCTAAACTACCTAACCATTTAGATTTTAAATATGTGGCCAGTTTATCCAAATAATGTCTGGCTCTGTTGTATTCAGAAATGTGAGGACCCACCATCATCTGTGTCATCATCTTGGGGAGAACAGTCTAATTACGGAAAGCCCTTTCGTAATTTACTGCTGGCTGTGTTGTCCATAGTGTTTTGAAATATGTTATAATTCTTTTCAGAAGATAAATTTCGTTCTCAGGGTTGAAATACCATATTTGTTGCTGCCAGTTTGTTGGAAGGTAAAGCTGAATACATAGTAAGAATATGTTTTACAGTATACCACCACATTTCAATGTTTGACCTTTGAATTTCAATGTATATGTATATATATATATATATATATATATATATGTATATATGTGTGTATATACATACATAAATATATGTATGTATGTATGTGTGTATGTATGTATATGTATAATTATATACATATATATACATACATATATATGTGTGTTTGTGTGTGTATATATATGTATATGTATATATGTATGTATGTATGTATGTATTTATGTATGTATATATGTATATATGTATGTATGTATATGTATATATATATGTATATATATGTGTTTGTATATATGTGTGTACATTTATATGTGTATATATATGTGTGTGTGTGTGTGTGTGTGTGTGTGTGTGTGTGTGTGTGTGTGTGTGTGTGTGTGTGTGTGTGTGTGTGTAAATGAAAATGAACAAGTTTTGTATGATCAAAATAGTTTAATAAAATGTCCAAGGTTACTGAACAGAAAATTTAAAAAAAAAAAAAAAAACTTGCATAATAGTGAATTATAGAAATACAAAATGTAACCCAGACACAATTATTGGTAGCCTTCACTAATGTTTGGTTGTAGAACCTCTGGCAACAATGAAAGCCTCTAAATGTTTCTTGTAGCCATCTAGAAGCTTCTTGCCCCTGTCGTCTTGTAGCTTCTACCACTCTTCTACTGCTATGTGTTCAAGCGCTTTTGAATTTGCAGGATTCCTTTTTTGCAATGGCATATTTTAGCTCTCTCCAAAGGTTTTCAATGGGATTTAGGTCAGGACTCATTGTGCTCCAGTTCAAAACAGTCCAGCTTTTCTTTTTCAACCATGGTGTGTGATTTGGGTTGTTGTCTTGCTGCAAGACCCAAGACCTTTTGCCTCAAACCTAGTTTTCTGACACTTGGTAAATACATATTCTTTCAATAGTGGTCTCCTCCTTGGCTTTCACCCATGGAGCCCTACTTGGTTTAGTATGCAGCTTATGGTACAGGCTGAAACCAACACTCCAGATTGCTCCAGGTCAGCCTGAAGCGCTTTAGATGTCTTGCATGGTGTTTTTCCACAATCTGCATCAACCTTCGCAGACTTCTGTCATGGAGTATCTTCTTAGCACCATGTCCTAGAAGCATCTTAATAGTTTTATGACTATGAAACTTCTTGATAAAATTAATGTTGAAACTGTTGAAATAGGGATTTCAAGGTCTTTGCCAATTGGCTTGTAGCCTTTGGAATTCTGTTTTTTGATAATAGAATTTATGATTCCCTCAGACAGCTCTCTCTTCTTCCATTGTGAAAAAAAAAACTGGAAACAATGTTTATGTGAACACTGAAAATTAAGCACAGGTGAGTCTTATTTGTTTTTTTATTTTGTTTGAGGAACTAATTTTAATTCATCAAAAGGGTGCCAATACTTGTGTCAAGCATACATTTTATGTCAGTATTTTTTATTTCACTATATGAAAGATTTTTTTGTTAGAAATTTTATGAAATATTAAGATAATACAAAATTGGTTAATTTGCATTTCTTCATATTTCTTAAGATATTCTAAATTCTGTACTTAAAATTCAGTGGTGCCAATAATTTCAACCGGGATCGTATTTATTACAGATACGATAACAAGTATGTCTTTTACAGCACTCACTGTCAGGTAGATTCATCAATACAAGCCCATCAGTCCACTTACTGTCCCAGATCACTTCCAGTGTAATAACTGTTTTTACATGTGTTTTCCCTATTTGTATGTATAACGTATCTGTTGTGTCTCTGGATTTAGAGCATTTCTCAATAAACATTTTTGCTTTCAGTCTTGTGTACGCTTCATCCTTAGCGTCCACCGTAGGCTGTGGATACACACGCAATACTTTTTAGTAGGATACATTAATTGCTGGTTTGGGTCTGCCAATAACAAAAACAAAATATATAATATCACTTGAATCACCCTTTAAAATTAGGGCTTTGTGTATAAAATCTATCCTGTTAACCGTTTTATCTGTGTTTATTTTTTTAACTCTGTTCTTTTCTGTTGCATAAGTTGTGGTCTTCTTCTGTATATATGCTGATATCCTCCACTGAGTCTGAAATCAAAAAAGTGAGTTGATGAAATGTGGTATGACACCAGACTTATTTTGCCTTTTTATATTGTTTCGTTTTCTTACATATAATTTGTTTAGTTTTGTTGTTTAATCAATCCAACATACAAGTTCAGAATATGTAATACACATACAATTTCAGCTTCAAAACTTGATAAATAAATTGAAACGATGAAATATCACATTCAAAACCTGTCCACTGGCACTGATACCTCAGGCACGACATAAGAAATCACCCACTTTGGTTAATGGTAGAAAAATGAATAAAGGACTGATATCAAAACTGCAATAATAATAATAATATTCCAAGTCTGAGAAGGAAATGAATCACTGTTGTTTATAATTTTGTTTGTTCGCTCCACATTCATATATTATTACTCTGCAGGTGCTGTAAGTCGGAGATGTGTAGGGTTTGAAAACAGTGTAACACGCAGCAGCAGCACTTGATCATTAGAATGTGCTGGAGCTCTGTCAGCTGGCTGCACGCCCCGGCTTACAGCGGGGAGCCTCGACTGGACAGCTCCACACCGCTGGAAGGAAAATCACATCACGCCCACTGTCTGAACCACACATGATAAGGCTTCATTACCATACGTTTTTTTCTCCTGTTGAAACGGCTGCTAAAACAAAAGGGCAGTTGATTATTTTCCTTGATCAGTGTAGCATTCAAGGCTTCTGATTTGAAAAGTGTGTGTGTGTGGGGGTGGGTGGAGTGATAATGAAATCCCTCCCAAGGAGAGGGGGAGAAGGGGAAGGCTGACATGCATACAAGGCAGGGAGGACGGCTCGATTCTTCAGGTGGGACCAGCGTGTCCAAGCCTTTACAATGGACCCATGAGACGGACACAAAAAAAAGAGCTAGATCTGACAGTCCTTCCATTCTGCTGCCTATCGTCTCCAGAGATGACGAGCTAGCCACTGGCTCCTCCACCGTCACAAAATCCTCCTTCAGCATTATATTATTTGACAGATTTGACACATTAGACTCAGTTCAAAGAGCTTCAGCCACACAGGGAACCCTCATTTAAATAGGAGGGGGATCAAACTTAACTGTATGTTGTCGGTCTGGTTTCATTTCTATAAGCAGTTATGGTGAAACCATGCCTGAGCCTATGTGCTTTGTTTGTAATAGACAGTTTTAGTTGGACAAATATTGACTATAGACTGAGCTGCTCTGGAGGCAGACTGACCTGCAGGAGATGCCGCAGATGTGGGGCACAGGGTGAGCAGTGAAAGCGTTATCTTGTGTCTCTTCTCTGGTGGTTATTGGGGCGAGCTTTAACCATGATGAAGAATGAGCCAGGAAGTGGAACAGCTGTACGAACACATTATAGATGTATTTCTAGTCTGCTAAAAATGACTGATGAATTTGAGATGGAGGGGAGGGTGGGGTAAGTTGAATCACTTTCTAACTAAGAGGTCTTCAAAGAGAAGTTATTTCCAAAATACATGAAGAAGAGAGAGTGACCACACAATCAGCTCTAACACCTTTGACACTTTAAAACAATACTTGGTGTCTCTAAAGCAGTGGTTCCTTTTTGTCTTGTGATCCCTTAAAATGATCAAATATATTTGTGATCCATCGTCACAGATCATGGCCATTGTGAGAATATGAGCTGTGAGCAGTTCAACAAGCGGGATTTTGCCTCCTCATATGGTTTCATTTGAGAGATTACAGATAATGAGGAAATATTGTTTTTCATGGAAAGCGTTATTATTTTTATTATTATTATTATTATTATTATTATTATTATTATTATTATTATTATTATTATTATCATCCCTTTGATCATCTTGAGCTCTAAAGCTATTTCTGTTACAGGTGTCAGGAATACACTTGTATAACCTGGTGTTAAAAATGACATTTAAAAGTTGTCAATTTACATAGTAAATGTATAGTTATAGGAATACAGTACTCAAAAAAAAAAATCTGTGTCTTGAGTATCAAATACTACCGTGTGTAGAATTTAAAGGTAGCTCTGAAAAGTCTGTATCTTGCTCCTTTGATGATAAATCCACTTGTTTGCTGTTGAGTGCCATTGAAATGTCATTTCAAAGCAACATTTTGATCTACAGTGAACACGAATCGGAACTCTTCAATCATATATGAATAAACCTCAAATGTTTGTGGTCAAAATATCCTTAAGTCTTAAAACGTAAGAGTAACAGCAGCAGAAAATTGAAGTGTTAAGTGTTATATATTAAAATATATTATTTTCATAACATTATTACATAGGGGTCTAGTATTTCTATACAGTTATCTTTTGTTCTAAACTTATCTTTAGCTGAACTGAACAGTGTCAGAGCCATAGCTACCACTGAAGATGCTTAGGTTATGTCTGTATACTTATCTGGGAATTCGAAGGTCTTAAAAACATTCGAGGAGTTTACATTTTATTATTAAAAATGTAAACTTTTTAAGCTGACCTTTTTTAGACTCAGTATAGTTAAACAATTCAGTGTTTCTTCACCAGAATTTCATTCCTGCTAGTATGGGGTAGGTTTTAAAACCACAACATATACATGTTGGGAAATAAATTGGAAATGCTTTATTTTCCAGTTCTGTCACTGCTTAATAATCTGCAAGGAACATTCCTGAAAAGAACTGGATACTCTGGTACTCGTTATACAGAAAACAGAGACAACTGAGTTTATGAACAATGTTGATTTTCAATGAAATTTCCTGGATAGAATTGCTCCACATCATATATATATATATATATATATATAAATATATATATATATATATATATATATATATAAATATATACTGTGACTCATGACCTCTCTATACTAAAATCTTTTTTTCGTTCCTTCTTTGTTTTTTTTCCACACTGTATGTTAATGCGTATGCCATTAAATTTCAGTATACTGTATAGTCAGTATCGGTATACTGTATATTCATTTGCTGTACATGTTTATAGTTTGCCGAAATAGTCCTCATAGCTAACATTTGTTAAATGGTGATTAGGCAGGTTGTGTATCTCTGTTCATTAATTTGTCTTCCAGGTCCAGTTTTTCTGATGGTATGTGAATGCAGCGCTGTTTCATAGCCAGCTTGGAGGCCTCTCAGTTGGATATGAACACAAAACTTGTTATTCGTGTATTTGTATGCATGTGACTCCCAGATTTGGTTTAAACCTCTAATAGGAGAATATTTACAACTAAGAAACAAACAATATCTGCAAAATCAGTTGTGCATAGGAGATTCAGCTTACTTTAAAGATTAGTTAGTATATTTCCAGCCCACTTTCCCTGCCTTAACTAAAATGTACTGTGTTGTGGACAAACAACCAGGCTTTGCCTATTGACATCTTTAACTAAGCCTGCGTTCAAGAAAACTTTTACACCCCCCCCTCCAATCTCATTTCATTTGGGTGTGAATCAATCCAGCAAGCAACAACAACAACAGAAATCTCTTATTCAGATCCAGTTAGAGAAGCAGTGTGGAAGCATGTGTTTAACCTCCAAGCTCTGCCTTGATGTCAGCCAGAGTGATTGGCTGGATGAGAGGGCTCTGATTGGGGACAACTCTCGCTAACGACCTGCTAATTTAAAGGCTTGATTGGTCAGAGTGTCAATTCAGAGTGAAGGGCAAACCAACCTGTGTGACAGCATGCTGGGCTTTGAATGTCTCCATACATTCAAATACCAAACGTGTGTGTTTCGGCAGTTGGACGCTGATTTGATGTGTACCATTATCTTTTCGTCTTTGATAAATAGGGATTAGCATTTTGCACGACACTGCATCAGAATGGAGAAACAGCAGCATTGCTAAGATGGCTAGAAACAGAGGATTACAAGAGGCTTTATGCTGTGTAATTTGATTTTAAAAGAGTCTTACCTTTGTTCTGTGTGCCCAGTTTGGACGTGCTGGGAGGTTGAGATTAGCACAGAAAATCGAGTTTGTGACAAAGCCGATTAGCAGTTGAAACAGGGCCAACAATAGTTTTCATGTAAGAGAATCTGCATTTAAGAGTAAAATATCTCCTCTCAAGCAAGGAAATGTTTCTATTTCCTGTTTCAAATTTATGGCAAAATGGGAATTAAATACTATTGTGTCTCACTATGATTCACTGCGGCTCTAACATGTATTTACTGTAGCAATCAAAAGTAGACAGGTAGAGTATTAGACACACCTTAATAAGAAACAAACACAATTTGTTCATCACTTTACACATTTCAATACATACTGAGGACATTTTAGTTTCATCAGAAGGAATTCTGCTTCAGTTGTGCTGTGGTTACATACTGCCCTCTGCTGGATGACTACACTCCCACATGTCAGACGATGCATTGTTCCATACCTTCACTGCAGTGTATATCAAACAAATGTTTCTGATTGCACCACGAGGTTGTTCTATAATAATTCCAGAACGGACACATATGTAAAGAAACTGTCACTGCATTGCATGACAAGTCAATACCTCTGGTGCCTGTCATTTTACCCGTGGCTGTGGGTCACGATGTGGAGGGGATCATTCACTAATCACAGGGCTTGATCCTTAGTTTCTCCTTTCCATATGTCAGAGTGTATTTGGGCAGGACACTGAACGCTAAGATGCTTCTGATGAGCAGACCAGCCACTCATGTGTGAGTCAATAAGAGACAAATTATAAAGCACTCTGTCTAAGATAGACAAGTGCTATATAAGTCCATCTAATACTATTTCATGTTTTCAATTTTTACTCATAGTTTGAATTAGTAATATTCCATAATATTAGATTTTAAGGCCCTGCAGACACCATATATGACCATCTGTTACCGCATGACCAAAGCTGATAACAACTGAGCAAACTCCATTTTCTTAGGGCCATGAGTTGCAGTTGAAATCTCTGGGAAATGCTAGTAAGTGGATCTTGAGTTACGATTATTACGTCAAACTATACTACACAAACTACATTTACAAAATTAAGAATAAACTTTTACACTGCATTGCTGATGCAAATGATTTTTAAATTTCTTGGTTCCATTGGTTTCATTATGTAAATGCCTCAACTAAGTGTTCATTTATTTATTTCAAGTACAGTTAAAGCATTTAGCATTTAGCCCTCATACAGAGCAGTCAAATAAGTTTCCATCACTAGAGCAAATATCATGACAAGCAGTCAATCCCGGGAAGAAATTCAGCAATTTGTTGTCCGTACAATATTCCTCACATTATTTCATTACATTTATTCGTCACTTACCAAAAAGAACTGATCTCATACAAAGAGAAAAGATTAATTGTACCTGATTTTGCTACTTTCCATTGTGTTTGAATTTGGACACATACATTTCACATATAAAATTATCTCACGCTGATCTTCTTATGGTCCATGGATGATTTTTTTACTGAGCGAAGCACTCAAACCTTCCCTGCTCTGGTTTCCCACTGTCCAAAGACATGCAGAGAGACTAAAATTGTATTTTTCATTTTGGTCTCATTTTTTTTTCAAATTTCTACATGGAATGTTGGACAGAAAAATGGAAAATAGAAAATTAGAAAATCAGAGTACTGTTATATCTATTCATGCCTTGTACAGCTTGAGAGGGCGGGATATAAGCGCCTGTCTTAACTTGTGTCTGATTGGCCTACGGGGCAGCCCAACTTTCCCGTCATACCTGCTGTCATGGATAACATCTGGGTTGCATCGAAACATTCAACCTTTAGTGGACTTTGGCCTTAAGTACGGTGACGTCTGCGTCGTCATCACGTCAAGTCTGCGGGAATACCGGACTGCAGAGGGAAGAAATGCCCTGTGAGACAGGATTTAAGGACCTCTTGTGTTTCCATGGAGATTAACTGAAATTTCTGACCCAGTAACTAATTTCAGAGTATTTTTCTGAACTTATTTATGATATGTGCAGGTCTGCTATATTACATGGTAGCCATAACAGATATGTTCAGAATGCACAGTAAAATGCTCCCCTTATATGACCTGCCAAATACAGTATTATATCAACATTAACCCTCAACTGAGGAATCTCACACCATAGATGGACAAAAACTAACCTACATATTCTTATAAATCCAAATTATTCAGTCTGTGCAAAATGAAACCTTATCAACAAACTTATACAACAAAAATTAAAGAAAAAAAATAAACAAATTTCATCACAAATGAGCAGAAAAGCATCTCAGAATGTGCAACACATCAAACCTTGAGGTGAATGGGCTACAACAGCAGACGACCACAGATGTTCTAATGGTTACTTCCAGCATTGTAATCATCATGTAACAAAGCAAAAGTCATCTCAAACTGGTTTCAAGAACATGACAATACGTTCAGCGTACTTCAGTGGTCTCCCCAGTCACCAGATCTGAGTCCAACAGAACACCTTTGGGGTGTGCTAGAACATGACATTGGCTGCAAAGAGCAAAGCAAAGAGAGGCCCTACCCAGTATTAGTATGGTGTTCCCAATAAGGTGCTGGTGAGTGGATAGGACTAATATTTCACATATTGGCTTGGAGCGTTAGAATTGGCTAGCCTGTGTTTTGGCATGGGTGGATGCACATGCAGTGTTTACATACCCAATAAACACTTTCGGGTGCAGCAGCTGGTACCGGAGTAAAATAGAAACAACCCCCTAGATTATTGAAATCACTGTAAAACTGATAAACCTCCATAAGAAATGCCTCATACATGAGGAGTTTGTGCAATAAATGTCTAATAAAATGTTTTTTCATAAAAGCTCCAGCAGCTGATGTATGATCTCAGCTACTTAAATCCAAATATCTCTTTACAACCGCATGTTACCTGTTTCGCTCCTTGCAAAACCAGATCTTTTGATCATCCTGCTCCCTGGCTGGGCAGTTGTCCCCCTGCAGATCCTCTAATCTGAACTCAAGACATCAGCACTCCTCTGCAACAAGCAGTAGCATTACAACTGTCTTTATAAACATGTTTCCATTAAAGTTTGTCCATCCTGAATAATTGAAAGAATAATCATTTTCAATTTTGGTGCCATAAGTCAAAACAAGGTCGAGGGTGTGGTTAAAACAGTGAGTGGGTTAATTTACACTCTGAGCAAACTAAGCCAGATTTCTAGATATGAGAGCAGCTCCATCCAATGTGGGATGTATGCCCTCTCTTCTATCAGACCTCTTCTATCTATTCCTCCCCAGGAAGTCTGCCAATTTTCTACAAAGTCCACGTTGTTTGCTGGACACACCCTCGGTAGCCAGCGGTTGAAGGATGACATACAGCTATACCGTAGACTTTATATAAAAAATGGACGCAGACTCCGGGTCTGAAAAGTGAAGCCAATGTGGAAGTGCCTGGTAGTGCATTACCATTGAGAGCTGCTAGGGGTTGGATCCAGAAAGTCTCTGGCTCCAGTAGACTCCCATTCAAAAAGCATCAACTTCTCCTATGAAATACTAATTGAATAAAGAATTTCCAAAAGTTATTATGATGTCATCAGCTAAATTCACTCCTTCTGATCAGTGTTCTGGTGCACCTTCTGAAAATAATTCCATAATGAATTAGATATAAGAGAGGTATGTTTCGTGGCCTGCCTGGTTTGGTTAAACATGTCTGGTCTGAGCCAGTCTAAGGTTATTGACATACAACCCGTTTGGAGGGGGCCGGGAGGGTCATTCACCGGTGAACTCGAGTACTGTACATTGCTTGGATTCAGTTGTGTTGTAATTACCATTATTGAAGGTAAAGTAGGCATCCTCCAAAGACTGGTTTGCTATAATTACTTTTCGGTTCAATGTAATTATGGCGTGCTCTTCGGTTAGTTGTACTAACAGACTCTCCAAGGATTCTAGTGTCCAGTTTTTTGTCGGTAAATAAATTAGTATTTTCTTAATGGTTTCCAATTTTAATGCACTTTATACGCAATTTTTTTTGTTCAGTATTATGTGTGCAAGGCACCCCAAAAGTTTTTTTCTAGGTGTTTTCAAAGGAGTAGGCGTGACATTTACCATTAAGTTAATGTGAATCACGGTTGCACTATAATTCATCATCAGCGAACGCTGAGGGACTGAAGAGAGAGACAAGACGAGAAGAAATGAGGATGTTAAATAAGCAAATGGGATACATGACTATTTACACGAGTCATAAACACTGATCGTTAAGTTTTATGTAGAGCTAAAACAAATTTACAGGTTGTAGGACTTATTTACTGCAAGGAAAAAGGTAGATTAAACACTGAGGTTACAGCTAAATATAACTTAAAGTAGCCTCACATATAAGCTGAAGAAAAAAAATGTTAAGTGACTAGAGCCCTTTTTTAATGTAAATGGAAAGCCCAAAACAAGAAATCTTATCAATGTGTTACTTTGAAATTAAGCATTCTTGTTGTTAATGTATTGCACTGCCTCCTGTGTTACACTGATGTCTTTCTTCCACTAACATTTCTAGTGGACAAAACACCAATATTAGACATCGGTGTGTCTAATATTCAGTATGAGGGCCCTCTTTTAGAAATGCTGTTCATTTACACAATGATCATGTCACCAAAAAACCTAAAAATGTGTTCTTATATACAATACACAATGTATAGAAAAACATTGGTCATGTAGTAGTTTGTTCATTTAATATTGTAAATTAATACACAATAGACCTAAGCACACCTTCATGCACCTCCTCCTGATAAGCTGGCATCTGCATGTGATTCATTGTGATCGACCATGTCTGAACTAAAGTGTTTGTGTTTTACTGTAATTTGAAATGAATCCACACTGTGAAAACTGAATGACTGGTGCCAACAGAAGGGTGACCTCGTGTGTGGAGCGGTGTATTTGGTGCCATTCATCCGGTCGTGGAGAAGGGAGACTGCACGGACATCACCCTAAGTTCTCAAATGGATTGTGATGACGATGCCAGAAAACCACATCCATTTCAGCTTCCTCTGATGAAAGGATAGACCAACCTTTTAGAAGTTTATTATTCTCTGACCTTGCTGTTAGCAGGTTTTATTTCTTGCCTTTGACTTAATTTCTTCTGTTGTTAGATAGGTGACAGTAACATTGTGGCAGTAACATTTTTAAAAAAAAATAGAATTTTAAAAATATCACACTAATTAAGTGATGGATCAACTCTAGCGCAGTCACCACCTTCACAGGTGAAAGTATTTCCCAATTTTATTTCAGAAGGGTCTTCAGTAGGAAAACAGCTGGAACTGGCCAGCCAGAAGTGAAACCCAGGAGCAAAATGTGACTCCTCCAATAGATGTGTACTGCTGTGACCACTTTAGAATTATGTTTTAGGCATACAGACTCTTTAGTGTGTACTGAAGATTTGACAGTTAGATTTTGAAGCAGTTAGGATAAGCAATTGATATAGCATGTCCTCATATGTCAGTCTAGTACAGCTCATGTACATTAGTTTTATTCATAACTAAAGTTATTATAAATTGAAAAATGTTTTTAATGTGCCTTTGCAATTTGTAATAATATTTTACTCTAATATTGAATTTTAAATAAACCTTGATTTCTTGATTTAACGGCACTAATTGCATTTTCCATTAACTACAGAATACTTTTATTAATTTACCATATGCTTTTTAATGACTCTAAGAGGACACTGGTCAATTAGTGTTTTCAGTTTCTCTACAAGTACATAAGACACACAGAAGGAAAGTACAAACTCTACTATCTGTCTTTTGATCCTTCGTTGTCAATGGTCAAGGACGGCAAAATTTAATCAACATATTTATTATTTATGATGCTGGTTAAAGCTAACATAGAAATAGCCTTGTAATTGATTACAAATACCAGAAATACCGCCATCAATGTGTTCTTGTATGATTACAATACTGTGCATGTTGCAATTGTTAACATTTATACCAGATATGCACCAAAAGCATCAACAAACCTAAGGCAATAGCTTCATAAATACCTTTACTGCACATAAAAAACTGCATTAATTTCAACAATTTTATTATCAATCTACAACACCAGAAAGGTATATAAAAGAATGTAATAAATGGATGAATTAAATAACTACTTAATCACTTATAAAATAAAATTCTGTTATTATAAATTACAGTAGTGTATAGCTTACAGCACTTAGTGCAGCAGTCTGTAGTAAAGGAATAAGAGCTGCATTTACAGTTAAAGTCAGTATAATGCAGCAGTCTGTAGGTTGGCTGTAATGCACAGTTGAAAAAAGCTATTGCAGCCGTACATAAGTAATGCAGGTAAGGTGCAAAAAGCCCAGGAGCCTTGTCTGTGAGACAGTTTATATGTAGCGGGCTCACAGCTTGGGGGAAGAGGCTGGTCATAAGTCTATTCATGTTAATAATTTCTTGCTTTAATTAAATCACTGTGAAAGGGACAAAAAGGCAACTTGATAGAGTATCTGAATGTAAATTTGCCCCTATAAGCATCTCTCTCTAAATAGGTGATGCACATGGAACAGCACGATGACATTAACTATAATAATTGAGAACTATCAAACTAACTATATGAACTATGAACTCTAACTGTTTAAAAGTATTTACAATTTGATACAGCTATGTTTGACAAGGGGGCCGTGTCAAAGACCATGGGGATGTTAGACTGCCATTTTATGTCTGAACAGTGTTATGTACACAAGTGTTCAAAAAAATACCATATATAATAAACAAAAAAATCCATTAAGACTCAACTTCTAGAGCAAACAAACTGTCACTCACGAACATTTCACTGTTGCTGAATTTGGGCTTTAATGCACTCAGCAAAACTGTTATATCATTTACCCTAGTAGTTAAATGAACTCAATTGCGCAAAAATGGCCCAGGAGTGTCAAACCTTATGTGAGGGTTGATGTACATTGCAGCCCCTTTAACAATGAACAGTATGTTGCCATAACACAGTTCACAAACCTGCGAGCCTTGTCTGTCTTCACCAGACTGGCACCATCCTTCCACCTGCATCTATTGGCGATGCCAGAGAAGGTGATCTTCATATCTGGATACCGCAGGTGGTGCACGTGGTTGACGCTTGACACATACTCTAGGTCATTCCCACCACAGCGGATGAGGAGGACATCCAGTACTGCTCCTCCTCATAGGGAGTGGTTGAAGAAGGGGAGAGGGCACTTCCACCTCAGACGCCCCAGCCAAACCAATGGATGGAGATACCGTCAACACCAAGGTTGTTCCTTATGGTGTCTGTAGTTCTCTGGGCCCCATGCCAGAGATAATTGTCCAAAATGATCAAAACCATGGCTGGATGGAAAAAACATTGTTATAGTGGAAATATATCATATCATAGGCTATAGAGAAAAAGCCAAAAGAAACAGCACTGTTATTTGAGGAGCTCTACACAGTTACCTGAAAATAAATAATTCACTTGGCTTAGCTGTAAAGAAAAAACTAAGCTGTTACTGCTTTACATTAAATAGCAATAGAAAACTAATACTCACTTTGGCGGCATTATATGGGTGCAAATGCAATGATCAATTCCAGCACACAGTAATGTTACTTATTAATGAGAGAGAAAGAAATAATTCCAATAGATGATTTGACGCCTGTCATCAACAATGAAATGAAGAGGAGCTGCGAAAATAGCCTACAAACACCGAACCAAAGACCCTGTGCTTCATTTATCTAACTGGGAGAATACCGGAGACTACATGTATATCAAGTGTTCTGTGGTGTAACTTTAACTTAGTTAAAGGTGCTAATTTCCATCTGCTGGCTCTCGAACAAACAGCACATCCAAATGCCAACAGTTATGTATAATATCATTATCATTTTTTAACTGTATCTTAACGAAATTGACAAACTGCTGTCGCTGTTAACACTCACTTAGTTTGGTAACATAACCTTACATTTTCAGAACCAATTATAAGAAACAATGTTTTGGTATGTTTTAACCTTTATACACAGTCTATGGTTTAACCACAAGTGTTTACCAACAGTTGTCTTGCGCCCATGCTAACTTCCGCTACAAAAATAGTACAAGGGTTGTTCTCATTATTTGTAAAATCTGCAAGTGTGGACACGTATGCAATTACCTACTCAGATTACTGTAACAACTGCAAAGTTTACCCCGAATTATGGAAGCTAACATAGTTAGCTACTTAGCACGGCGCAGCCGAGAGCCTGATGGAGTGAGGTTGCCGGTATAGGTAGGCACGCATAGTGTCCTCGAGTTCACAGTCAGATCAACCCCTTGCTCCTCTCCAGCTCCATATTTTCATCCAAACCTGGTAATCCTGGCTCCAAAAAACCAAGACGGCGATGGCTAAGATGCCACACTCAAAGCTTCAAAATGGCAGTTCGCAACCTGAAGGGGGACATCACTGTGGGTCACCACTTGGGCTATACATGTCATCCCTGCTCAGATTAGGCAGGGGCCCAGAGAAAACTATGGAAATCAACAACATCTCTTGCATATCTACACACTCGGAATAATGGAACATTATTTTTTGTGACCTCCGATTGGTGTAATCAGGTGTCGTTACCATCTATGTGAATAACAATCTTACTCAATTTAGGTTTATCCTTAGCCAGCAGTTTTAATTAAGATTCAGTTTCACCCGCTGTGTCCCCAGAAATACATCTGAGTATGGTCACCTGTTTCACTAACTTCACGTTTCTCAAGATAGAGTGGCTAGGAGCTACACTGGGTCGGCTCACACCAACTACTAGTGGCTGGCTGGCCAACTACCTGCTAATGATTTGTGTTCCATGGTGTGGAGCCGTGCTTCCAATTCACTGAGCCTTACTTCCCTCACTGCAAATAAATTACATTTATAAAGTATAATTATCGATAAAGGTGGCAAAGCTGTAAGTAAACACAAAAACACTGAGCAAGAGAGAGCAGGGGAGTGAGAGGGAGAGAGAGAAGCGTGTAAACAACTATGAAGTAGTGAGAAGGTCGCCAAAAGAAGGCGGGGGCTAAGAGTAGTAGAGCAGAACTAGTGTAGGTTTAAATGTACAACTGGTAATTAGCTGTTGTATAAAGAAAATAGCTAAATTAACTGGATAAAGGCAGAGCAACAAAACTCGCTACCAGTAACACAGAAATGGCAGCAACCGGAAGTGACACAATACGCTTACACACATCTTCCACGAACAATTTATTAGGCCTACCTCTTCATTCATCAATCGAGTATGTTCTCTCCCAGAATGTTCTCTAGTAACGCATCATTATCTTCTTCATAGCCATGGCATCAGAGTCATTATGGAACTGCTTATTAACGACTGATAAACTATCAGGTCGTTTCTGAATGGTTCCTCACTCGTTTCTTATTTTTGTGTTATCATATGATTACCAGCCTGATTTTGTTTCCATCGTGTGTGTGTGTGTTTGGTCATGGCGAAATGTGGTCCTGGAGACTCCTACTGGCAGGTGTTTATATTTCTTGCTGTCTGTCTGAAATAGCACAAAGCATCAATGTTTATCATTTATTAACCCATTTATTTCACTCTGTGCTTCCGATATGCCTCTTGCCTGTATGTTTCTTCAACTGTGTTGTTTTAAAAATACCACATGCTGACTGTTCAGAGTCAGCATGTGGCAGTTCTCAGCATATTCCTGTAAATGGTAAATGGACTGCACTTACATAGCGCTTTTCTAGTCTTATCGACCACTAGAAGCACTTTACACTAATGCCACATTCACAGAGCTCCCTTTAGATACATAATGCGCTACCTACACACACACACACACACACACACACACACACACACACACACACACACACACACACACACACACACACACACACACACACACAGACACTCACACACCGATGATACATTGGGGGAAATTTTGGGGCTCAGTATCTTGCCCAAGGACACTTTGACACCCACCGACCATCCAGTTAGTGGACGACCCGCTCTACCTCCTGAGCCACAGCCGCCTTGTGGTTAGGACAGATTTGCTCCTGTTTGTTTGCTCCTTGCGCCTGACTCTTTTCTTAGGGAAAAGTTGCCATAAAGGTTTCTTTTGGTGTTGACTTCGGATTTTTCTAAGCTCTAGCAGTTTGCCATTGGGTGACTATCTTATGTAAGCAACAGAGAGCCAATCGTGTAATTTTGTCTTTGTTGGAATACTATAAATACTGAAATCTGTTGACCTTCAGGGGTGTTTTTCTGACTACTGAATCTTTTAAGGTATTTTCTCCTATATGTATTGCGATATATCTTATCCTTCAGCCCATCAATGTTTTGTGTTATTTCAGGAGTGCTGAAAGTGTTTTATAGAAATTTCTGTGATACTGCCTGTGTGTCTGTGGAAAGATTTTGTCACGATGATAGCGTCACAACTGTGCAAAATTGATCATGAAACTTTACAGGTGTGTAGCTGAGATCAAAATGAAGGCCGAGTTTGAAGCGGAAATAGGATGGTTGGAGGTAGGGAAGTGACCACTGGCCCTTGCACTTTATGCCGCTGGCCTACATTCGTTTAAAGTCACAGATCAGTGTTTCCCAGTGTCAATCTCACCCGTCCACTCTAACACATTAGGTAAAACTGCAAACCATCTTGCGATGGGATCATACCAGCCGCAATGCCTGTCAATAATGTAGTAATAATGACTACTGAGGACTCATGTAATAATGTAGTAATGACTAAGGAGTACTCATTGCTCGGAACATCAACATGTTGATGGATGTCACAGCTGGTGTGATTCCACTGAAGATGGTCTCTAGTTTTAATAAATGATTTAATCTGCCTTATTTAAGTCAATTAAGGTTAAGCTACTTTAAGCTATATACTGTTATAGTTAGGTATATTAGTATTTGGACGGTGACACAATTTTCATAATTTTGTCTCTGTACACCACTAAAGTGGATTTGAAACAAAGCCATCAAGATGTGATTGAAATGTAGACTTTCAGCTTTATTTCAAGGGTTTTATCAAAAATGTTGTATTAACCGTTTAGGAATTAGAGCCATTTTTATACATAGTCACCCATTTGCAGAGGCTCAAAAGTAATTGGACAACCGGCTGACTATAGGAGTCATGGGCAGATGTTGCCTGTTCCCTCATTATTTCATGACAAATCAAGCAGATAAAAGGTCTGGAGTTGATTCCAAGTGTTGAATTTGCATTTTGTAGCTGTTCATGAGATCTCTCAATATACGTTCTGAAGAGGTGTTGATAGGCTTAATAAACAAAAAGAAGGAGTGCACTGGCAAGCTCAGCAACACTAAAAGGCCTGGAAGAACACAGAACTAAATTGGATGATTGCAGAATTCTTTCCTTGGAGAAGAAAAACCCTTCACAACATTTAGCCAGGTCAAGAACACTCTAGAAGAGGTATGTGTATCATTGTCAAATTCTACAATAAAGAGATGCCTTCATGAATGTAAATATATAGGGTTTACCATAAGGTGTAAACACTGGTAACACTCAAGAACAGAAATGCCAGATTAATCTTTGCCAGAAAACATCTAAAAAAGCCTGCCCAGTTCTGGAACAAGATTCTTTGAACAGATGAAACTAAGATTAACTTGTACCAGAATGATGGGAAAAGAAGAGTAAGAGAGAAGAAGGAAAGGAATGGCTCATGATCCAAAGCATACCACATCATCTGTCAAACATGGTGGAGGCTTGGTGTTATGCATGGGCATGTATGGCTACCAATGGAACTGGGTCATTGGTGTTAATTGATGATGTGACCGTTAATAAGGGTAGCAGAATGAATTCTTTATGGGGCTATTCTATCTTCTCAGATTCAGCAAAATGCTGCAAAATTGATGTGAAGGTGCTTCACAGTAGAGATGGATAATGACCCAAAACATACTGTGAAAGCAACCCAAGAGCTTCTCAAGGCAAAGAAGTGTAGTATTCTTCAATGGCCAAGTCAGTCACCTGAACGCAACCCAATTGAGCATGCTTTGTACTTACTTTGGACAAAACTGAGGGTAGAAAGACACACAAACAAGCAGCAACTGAAGGCAGCTGCAGCAACGGCCTGACGAAACATCTCAAGGGAGTAAACTTAGCATTTGGTGATGTCCATGGGTTCAAGACTTGAGGCAGTCATTGACTGCAAAGGATTTTCATCCAAGTATTAAAAATAATCCTCATATTACTATTTAAGTTGGTTTGACCAATTTCTTTTGAGCCTCTTAAAATGAGGCACTATGTATAAAAATGGCTGTAATTCCTAAACAGTTAATGAGATATTTTAGTTGAACCCCTTGAATTGAAGGTGAAAGTCTACATTTAATTTCAAATCCATTGTGATGGTGTACATAGGCAAAATTACAAAAAGTGTGTTACTGTCCAAATACTTATGTACCTGAATGTAAGTTAAAGAAAAATGGCTGTGCTGTGTCTACGTCAGCTGCTGTGAATGAGATGCATAGAAAGATGTGTCTGTGGAGGGAAAGCCCAACCTCACAACCGTGGGGCAATATTTGCAACTCTCTTCTTCGGAAAGTAGCTAGGATTTGTCCAAAAAGTCGCTAGATTTGTCGCTAGGTGCTTTTTTTGAAAAAAAGTTGCTAAAGGACTCCAAAGAGTCAATAAATCTAGTGACAAAGGCATTAAGTTGGCCAAACTGCCTGTATGCTCACAGCCTCTCCCTTTACTGATGTACACACACTAAAAAGTGGATAAAACAACCAATAGTTTTTTTTATTGCCATTGTGCATGAACTTTGACAATGCAGATTACACAAGGAGTATCATGTAGTGAGTTTATGAACACTCTGACCTGCCAGTGATGTGCTCTGGTTACTCTCAGTGCTGGTTTTGTATTGGTTGATGGCTTTAGCAAACTACTTGCTGATCCAGCCTCCATGCTCAAAACCAAAGGAATTTAAGATGAGATGCTCGAGTCAAAGAATGGACAACATCCGGGGGGAAAACACCTTTTTTTTTTTCCTATTATTGCACACATCTAGTTTACCAACGCCAAGTATATGTGGAACATTGGAAAAGCTATAGCTCTTGGTAAGGTGCTAAAATGTTTTTAGAAACCACAACACTTCATTGAGTTTCGTTAAAAGCCACATATATGCAAAATATGAATGGAACATCAATGCAGGGATTCCACAAGCACACCAGATATCAAAATAAATGTGGATTGTATTTCACTCTTGCAAATCAAAGTGGTAGATCATTTACACTTGGGCATGGTGATGGTCATTTATCAGCCCAGAGGATGGTGTTTTTTCACTTAGTACATAAGATGTTCGGGAAGTTTTGTTGCTTGATGGTAGCATCAGGATGCCTACAACACTCAGTAATAACAGACAGACAGTGAGAGGGAGGCAGGCAGGTGTGATCCTTTTATCTGTGCATTAAACATCTCTTAGTACTGTAGCTAGTCTCTTACAGCGATCAAATCAAAAGGCTAAAAGATATTTTAGGTATGAATCATCGTGACTCTATATCTTGGATGTTAAAGTCTCATAGAATGCATTTGATGGAATAGCAATTTTCTGGATTATCACAACAGCCTAAGTTTTGATATCAACTGAATGCAGACTGGAGATAAAGGTGTACAAAAATTAATCTTGTATGGCTAGACCTTAATTCTAGATTGTACCTAACTGTGTGGCTCCATCCACTGTTGCCAAGGGTTGGGTATCAAACCGGATTACTTTTGTGGTACCAACAGAAGTTTGGTTGTACAAATGATTATCCAAAAAGCAAAAGCAGGCATCAAATGTCTGACCAGATTTGTAAATCTTTTCTTATTCTTTGCTCAGATTTAAAGCTGCATTAATTGTTTTTTTGCCACTTGTGGGCAGCAAAACAAACTGAAAACACAAAATCCGACAGCAAGCTATTTACACATCTAGCAGACAGAGCAACATTGGCATTTATTTGAAGTGAAATAAATATTCAATCTCCTTTAAGTTATGTTTTGGTTTTCACCAGCCCTGGAGAAAAATATCTCTATTTAGCTGCTACATGGTCCACCAGCTAGTCACCAACTCTGACTGTCTGCTGTTTTGTAACGAGTTAAATTGGCTTCATTAGAGCTGTTTTGCTGTAAAAATGTTTGAGAAAAAGGTTGATTAAGAGTGGAGCTTTGTTTTTTTTTCAAAAAAATTAGCTAAAAAAGGATAAGAACTCAATAGAGCTGAGGGGAACTGCAGAGTTGGTGATAGTTCTCTGTGGCTGTGTCCCTACAAGTGGCCATTTTTACTTTACACAGATAGTTGGCCCATTGGCTAGATCAAAATATTTATTAGTGCAGCTTTAAAATATTATTTTGCCAATTTTGGCCTCGATTTCACTGTATTTTATTTAGGGAAAGTTTTTGTATGGCTGCTTGTGTTTAGATAATATTTAACATTTGAACGCTTCTTTGTCAAAATGAAAGAACAGGTTTTGTTGAAAAACATTTCTCAAATTAAGATATATCCAAAAAACTATTGTTTCAGAATTGGAATGTTTGGTATTGGTATTGATACTAAAATCAAGGTATTGTAAGGACACTATTATTGAACAATTTCTAACAATACCAAGCCCCAATGCTGAGGCTTGCTCCCACTTGCTGGCACACTTTTTATTCAGGAAATACTGTCCCTCCTGTATATTTTGTTTACAGTTTTGATCAGAATCCTGTCTTTATTAGAGCCCAAATGTTACATGATGGTGCAAAAACTTAACATATTTTATTCAAAATTCTAACTATTGCTCGACGTGGGCAAAATTAAAAATTCAACCTGTGCTTGAAATATAAATTCAGTGTATAAACACAACCTTTTGTGTCTTGTACATTCTTTAAATGCAATTATCTGTTGTCTGCCCTGTCAGCCTCAGTCACCTGGCTTTTGTTGTTGTCTTTGCCAGCACAAAATGAAACAAACTAGCAAGTTGGCTGAACAGATAATCATGACACCAAACCATCTCAGAGGTAATATGAAGAAGCATTTTGAATTAACACCATGCACAGAAAAAACATTAAGAAAGGTAAGGCTGTTTGTGGACTTAAAAATGCAACTGCCTTACATAAGCATTACTATGACAACAAATCTGAGTAACCCATTAGCTTAACTCAAGTTTGGCAGTAGAAGCACTGCACATGAATAGAACATAAATTCTACATGTTTTAGATTCAGGCTAAGTTGGTTGTGTTTGAGTCCATTACCAAGAATTGTGTTAGTTGTTTATTTGTTCAGACTAGATTTTTTTTGAAAAAGTGACAGCCCTAATGACCAGTATCTTATGCTAATGCTTAGCTTGCGCTACTGTTACACTATTTTACATTTTGACTGCTGATGTGGTTTATAGTAAGATTACTTGAATTTTGAAAGAGGAAATAAAACATTCCTCTTCTTGCAACTGAAAATTTGAATTAATTAAGGACTAAAACATACTGTTGCTCAATTCAATACACTTGGAGATGTTACTGCTACAGCTTCACTGTAACTGACATTACTGAGTCAGCTTGCTGACTTCATGACTGCTTGTGCTACTGTTATGTTTAAGCATGTTTAAGCATTTACAATGATCCTGTGTTTGTTACTTATACCCACAATTGCCAGTGTTTAGCAAAAGTCACATAAACTTGCAGAGACTGGAGAAAACAGCAACAGGATATCTAATCAAGTCTGATGTTTCGAGGCCCCAAAACATCAGCGTTACTTTCCCAGGTAGTTCTTATTCATTAAAACTGAATTTATCAAGTAACAACCTTACTACATCTTTCAGTCTGATTTTGTTGGCTGATATCTTATCATTTGTGTATTGTATTAGAAGAAATGTTGGCCAATAGACCACTAGAGAAATTTTTCAAATGGGAAACATACTGCTTTTTGGGCTCAGAAAACTTAGGTTTAACTTAACAAATAAGATGATTTCTAGCTCAGAAAAATGTTTGTACAACTACAATCTGCACATTAGATTGTGTGCAGATTAGAGCCAAATGCTTTGGTTTGATTGTATTTTCATGTGACTACTGTAGACTTGACCACTTGTCATGAGGCTCAAGAGAGCCAGTCACACATTGTCATCAGACTTTAACAGACTATAACTGTATGTCTTTCAAGTCTCTTTCCAGCATGCTTCCATCAGTATACAAACAGCCACATATGCCATCAGTCACAGTTTGTGTGGCCCCTACAGTATCCCACCACCAGTTGAAAAAGGCAAGCGTGAGGGGATGCCCACTACTTCAACCCTTTACCCTCTGCAGCCCCTATCAAAGGTCTAGTCTCAGGCTGGACTCTGGAACAGAAAGGAATGATTTTTCTGGGAATGAGAAAACCCAGGAATAAATGACAGTGAATCTGCTCTGCTTTGTCAAGCTGCAGATATTTGTATGGACATACATTCCAAATTACCTGAGTATAGACTCTGATTGTGAAATACCTGAACCAGATGCAGACACTGTGCAACCAATTTGTGGCCATTTTTTTATTTTTTTGTCTTTGCCAAAATTACGGTGAATTCAGAAAGTATTCAGACCCCTTCACTTTTTTCATGTTATGTTGCTTTATGCTAAAATTGTTTAAATTAATTTTCCCTTTATCAATCTACCCTCAATACCCCATAATGACAAAGAGCAAACAGAATTTTAGAAATTTTTGCAATATCAAATTGACGTAAGTTTTCAGACCCTTTGCTATGACATTTCAAATTTACCTCAGCTGCCTGCCATTTCTCCTGATCATCTTTGAGATGTTTCTACACCTTGATTGGAGTTGACCTGTGGTAAATGAACTGATTCAACTGATTGGAAATGATTTATAAAGGCACAAAACTGTCTTTATAAGGTCACAACAAAAACCAAGTCATGAGGTCTAAGGATTTGCCTGCTGAGCTCAGAGATGATTGTGGTTGAGGCACAGATCTGGGGAAGTCTACAAAAAAATTCTGCTGCATTGTAGGTGTCCAAAGAACACTGTGGCGTCTATAATTCTTTAAAGGAAGAAGTTTGGAACAACCAGGACTCTTCCTAGAGCTGGCCGCCTGGCCAAACTGAAAAATCAGGGGAGAAGGGCCAGTTAAGAGGTAATCAGAGACCTAATGGTCACTCTGGCTGAGCTCCAGAGATCCTGTGTGGAGATGGGAGAAAATTCCAAAAGGACAATGATAACTGAAGCTCTCCATCGATCTGGGCTTTATGGCAGAGTAGCCAGACGCAAACCTCTCCTCAGGGAAAGACACATGAAAGCCCACTTCAAGTTTGCAAGAAAGCACCTAAAGGACTCTAAGACTGTTAGAAACAAGATTCTCTAGTCTGATGAAACCAAGATTGAACTGTTTGGCCTCAATTCTAAGTGTCATGTCTGTAGGAAAACAGGCACCACTCATTAACCTGCCCAATACCATGCCAACGGTGAGCATGGTGGTGGCAGCAGCATGCCATGGGGTTGTTTTTCAGCAGCAGGGACAGGGAGACTGATCAGGGTGGAGAAAAGCTGAACGGAGCAAAGCTGAGAGATATCCTTGATGAAAACCTGGTCCAGAGTGCTCAGGACCTCAAACTGGGCTGAAGGTTCACCTTCCATCAGGACAATGACCCTGAGCTCATACCCAATACAATGTAGGAGTGGCTTAGGAACAGCTCTGTGAATGTCCTTTTATTGGCCCAGCCAGAGCCATGACTTGAACCTAATCAAACATCACTGGAGAGATCTAAAAATGGCTGTCCAACTACGGTCCCTATCCAGCCTGACAGAGCTTGAGATGATCTGCAGAGAAAAATGGCAGAAAACCTTCAAATCTAGTTGTGCAAAGCTTGACGTGTCATACCCAAGAAGACTCAAGGCTGTAATCACTGCCAAAGGTGCTTCAACTGAGTACTGAGTAAAGGGCCTGAATACTTGCGTCAATGTGATATATCAGGTTTTCCTTTTTAATAAATTTGCAAAAAATTCTAAAATTCTGTTTTGCTTTGTCATTATGGGGTATTGATTGTAGACTTATGAGGGAAAGAAATGAATTAAAACGATTTTAGCATAAGGCTACAACATAACAGAATGTGAAAAAGGTGAAGGGGTCTCAATAATTTCTGAATGCACTGTATTTGCTCTTTTCATTTTTTAGACAGGGTTTAAAAATTTGACCTGGATAGTGTAAACATAATCCTGAATAGTACAGCTGTTTTTCCTGTTCAGTACATAACACAGCAATACACAGTTTTGGATTTTTGTTTTTAAAACAAGCATTTTTCTTTCTTATATATACAGACGGGTGTCTAATTCAAGGAAAAACCAACATTAGGTGTCTGAGTAAGGTGTTGGGCCACCACATTCCGCCAGAACAGCTTCAGCTTGTGCCTTGGCATTGATTCTACAAGTGTCTGGCACTCTACTGGAGGGATAGAACATCATTCTTCCAAACGATATTCCCTCATTTGGTGTTTTGATGATGGTGGTGGAGAGCACTGACTGACACGTCGGTCCAAAATCTCCTATAGGTATTCAATTAGGTTGAGATCTGGTGACTGCCAAGGACTTGGCATATTATTCATGTGATTTTCAGACTCATCAAAACATTCAGTGACTCCTTGTGCCCTGTGGATGGGGGGCATTGTCGGCATCTTGTTTCTCCACTAATTTTTCAGGTTTTTCCTTTAATTTGTCACCCATATGTGTACATATATATATGTAATATACGTGTGTGTGTGTATATTATATATATACACACACATATATATATATATATATATATATATATATATATATATATACATATATATTATATATATACATATATATACATACATACACATATATATATATACATACACACATATATATATATATATATACATACATACATACATATATATATACATACATACATACATATATATATATATACACATACATATATATATACATACATATATATATACATACACACACATATATATATATATATACACACACAGACACACACACACATATATGTGTGTATATGCGTATATATATGCAATATAGATATGTATATAGAGAGCTTATTCATACTGTGATTGTTGAAACAGAACAAAACACATAATTTAATCAGAAATATACTACCAGTTTAAAATACATGCCCCCCCCAATCCAGAGTGCTCCATTCCTCCTTCCAATTCCTGCATATGATAACCTTTAACCAATCCGGTCGTTCTCTACCAACAACAGCTCAGACATTATGCAGGACAGAACATTAAGGTGGCGAGTCTTTGTGGTGGCGGTAGTGGTTAATTGGGACATTGGTGCTACGTCATGCAGAGATAGAAAGGGATGGAGGGGGTCAGCACGGAGAGTTGGAGACCCCCCTGGCAGAGCAGAGGGAGGTGTTGGTGGGACAGTTAGTGATGATGGTCGGTAGTCGCTATCATGGATCCCGGAGCCAGAGGCCAGCTCTGCTCAGGTCTAGCTGATCGCTGGGCTGTCTGTCTGGGGGTCTGCAGTCTCTGACGGCGAGCCGGGCTCCTCTGGAGGGTCATCTGTGCTGGTGCTCGTGGAGACCTGAGAGGGGGCACCATAGAAAGGCTTGGTCCCCTGGGGCTCTGAGCTGGGGCCCGCCTCCGCGTTGTCCTCGTCCTCTTCAGGCTCTGAAGCTGGGGTTAGGTGCAGGGAGCCGGGGAGTTTGACAGGGCAGAATGCTGAACCTGTTGGGATGAAGTTGACCTTGTTTTTGTCCGGGCAGGAGAACAGTGGGGCTGATGCCGATGTGGACTGCCTCGAGCTGCAGAGACACATAAGTAGTGTCAGTGAGGATCACACATTGTGTAGGAAGTAGAGTTGTGTAAACATTCAACACAAGTATCAGTCTATACCTCATCTCCTCAAAAGCTTTAATCTTCTCACAGCCCTCCGGTGGCTCTCGCTTGAACATGTAGCTGTTGTTGGGTTTAGGCGAGGAGGCGAACTTGGGCAGTGGTGAGCTGCTTCCACTGTCTGTGACCAAAGATATACAGGGTAGATACAAGCTTCAGAGTAATCAACAACGGCAGCATTTTTTGAAGTGTTTCTGGAGAATGCCCCCCCTCTCATTCGTCTCATGGAGTAGATGCGATTATAGAATGTAACAATCCACACTGACTCTGACCCTCCCTTTAGTAGTACTTAGGTGACATCTCCTGGCTGATTTGAATTCAAGGTGTGACTTCTTTTTTTAAGGGCAAGACTGGCATTGTTCTATATTTTTAATATTGTTGACAAATCCAATGAAAAGACCAAATCCAACAATGTTCTAGTCATCTCTCAAGACTTCCCTACTCTGTCTGTGGCACTTAGCCCCGAAGCCCATTGGTTTCTACTAAAGATGTAATGAAGGCTAATACAATGGCTTTAGCATGAGGAGCCAAACTAACAGCAGATGACTCAATATAGTGTACTGTGTATCTCAAGGAGCAAATTACTATTCAAATGCCATAGTGAATCATGGTGTAGGTGTGATTCAGAGCTTTACAGCTCACTCTCCCAACAAGTTTGGTAAGAAAGCTAATAAGTAATGTAAAAATTAGTGGAACTGCAGAGTTGGTGATAATTGTCTGGCGGTTTGTCATGACAAGTGACATCTGACCCATTGTTAATATAAAAATATTGTTTAGTGTAGCTTTAATTAAAAATTTGCTAATTAATGTTAGGGTAAGACTGTATTTTATGTCAGTTCTATTACAACTGGTCTTGTTTAGACGAAATGTAACATCGGTATTGTTATAGCGTTGGTACATTCAGTATCGGTATACTGAAAGTATCAGTATACTGAAACCCAGCTATCCTATCAGCACTAGTATTGAAAAAAAAAAATGTCAGTCTCATGTATATTTCTTTTATATTTTTACCAGGATATTGTCTTTTTTAGAGCCCACTGATATATTGTAAGTCATTTTTTATCCAAAATTTTGACAGCCGCTCAACATGGGCAAAATAAAAGATTAATTCTGTGATGATCTGTCAGATATAAAAATTCAGTGTATAAGCACAACATGTTGTACCTTGTACGTTCTTAAAATGTGATGATCTGTTGCCTGCCCCATCCTCCTCAGTCAACTGGCTTTTGTTGTTTCGTTTGCTAATGCAAACTGAAAGAAACTAGCAAATCATGCATAACAGATAATGATGACACTACAAAAAATCTGAGAAGTAATGCGAGGAAGCACTTTGGAATTTACACCGTGACTAGAAAAGTCATGAAGAAAGGTAAGGCTGTTTGTGGGCTTAAAATCTGAGTGACCTGATAATTCCACAATATATTTTAGAATCCCATGAGTGATTTGTGTTTGAATCCAGTACCAAGAGTTGTGCATTTTAGCTTTACAGCCCATTGTACCAAGTTTCAACGCCTTGTGCCACACATAATAATAAGGCAGCCAAAAGTAGCATGCTAGTACAAGTTAGCATGTCTTCACACCTGTAGTAGGCTGTAAATATAAAAGTAACTAATTAACAGAGGAAATCACTGTTGTGGGCTGTAGATGGAAAATAGTAGACAACACAATTCAGTCTGCCCTAGAGTTTTCAAGGATCCACCAGAAACATGCGGTTACGACTGGTGTAACAACATGAGCCCAGCGACCCCAGGGGCCAGTTTACTTGCTTTACTCACTTTACTTTTCATGGCAATGCTTCAACAACAGTTTGATGTCCTTTACCTTTATCCCGGTCGTACAGTAGATCCTCTGTGGAGTAGGGGCTGCCGTCAAGTGATCCTGGTGGGCAAGCTGGTGAGGGGCAGGGTGACAGGCTGGAACAGCTGCTGGAACGGCCGGGGGCTGAGGGAGTCTGGGTGTCCACGCTGCGGGAGCTGCTACTGCGCTGCTGGGGAGGGAAGGGTGCTCGCCGCCCGTCAGGAACCTCCAGGGACTGCAGAGTGCAAGAGGAGATTGAGAGTAAGGGGGGAAGAACAGAATACTAATCAGAACTGAGACAAAGCAAGTCAGTACAAGACTTGACTAATCAATGGGTTTACTGATAAACAGTGATCACAGTCCGTCTCAGTATGAACTGAGATGAAACAGAGCCCTACCTTGAGCTCCTCCTTCTCTCCATTGTCTTTGATGAAGACCTTCTCCAGCTCATGGTTGATCCCCTCCATGCTGCTGGGCACCCTCGAGATGGAAGGCTTTGGCACTGTGATGTTGGACAGCGGCATCTGGGCCGACTTCGACATGGAAAAGTGCTGCAGCAAACACACACACACACACACACACACACACACACACACACACACACACACACACACACACACACACACACACACACACACGCACACACACACGCACACACACGCGCACACACACGCGCACACACACACACACACACACACACACACACACACACACACACACACACGCACACACACGCACACACACACACACACACACACACACACACACACACACACACACACACACACACACACACACACACACACACACACACACACACACACACACACACACACAGAAAGGGACAGTGTGTGATTTAGAAAAAGTGTTGCCTCCTTTCCACTTGTAGATGTATTGTGTCCACTCATTTAGTCTAAGGAGTTGCATTTACAACAGTATTAATATGCACACCCATCTTACACACTGAAATCTGATTTCTCTTTTATTTTCCCAGAGGTATTGAACTGGATTTTGGTAAATTTCAGAATGTGAATTAATTCAATTCAATTTGTAGACACAGATTTTCATTCAATTTGCATTCGGTTTGTATTTCGTTCTGTATTTGAAACCGAAAAAAGTGTTACTTCAATGCATTTCCAAATCAGTTCTGCTAATTGATAATGCACTCTCTTGAGACAGTACTGCATAAGCTCAGTCCAAAGATAAAGTAAAAATACAATGGGATTACCCTTTACTACAGTAAATGTAGTAGAGAATCTAATAGTCTCTCATGACATCACAGCAGTTTGCAGAGTAGAGGGCAGACAGAGCTGACTGACAGGTAGCGTCAGATGTTGAAAGGTACCGACAGAAAATAAACTGGAGGGAGCACAGATCTGGCTGGTTTATATCATTTCTACTGTTACTAGTGGGTTACCACAGCAGACTGATTAAGGCTGTTTTATGTTTTAAACATCAGGGGCATCAACAATCAGGACATGATACACATTCGCATTTTATATCAGATACCAAACAAAATGTTTTCCCAAGGATTCAGTCTCTATGTCCCACCACCAACTACAATGTATTTCACTTTTTATCAGCAGTGTGTAGCCCCCCAATTGCCTTGTGGGACAATGATATCCATCACCAACAAATCTGACAATCAAACAGGTAATTCTTCACATTTAAAAAGTGAATTGTGGCTTCAAAAAGTATTCGGACCCCTTCCCTTTTTGCACACTTTATTGTGTTGTAGACTTGATTTTAAATTGATAAAATTTTCATTTTTGCCCATCAACCAACATTCAATAACCCATAATGACAAAAATGAAAACATGTTTGTTGTCACTTTATTTATTAAGATTCAAAACTGAAATCTCTCATTTAGAAAAGTATTCAGACCCTTTGCTGTGGCATTCCAAATTGTGGTCAGGTGCATCCTGATGGCTTTAAATATCCTTTAGATGTAACTACAACTTGATTGGAGGCCAGATGTGGAAAACGGATTGGACATAGTTTAGAATTCATGTGTATATAAGGTCCCACAGTTCACATTGCATGTCAGGAGTCCAAGCAACTGTCTGAAGACCTCAGCCATAAAATTGTGGTGAGGCATAGATCAGGGCAAGGGTACAAACCCATTTCCAAAGCTTTGAGTGTTCCCAGGAGCACAGTGGCCACAATAATTATAAAATTGATAAGTTTGTAAAAACAGGAACTCTTCCTAGAGTTGGCCAAGTAAGAAGGGCCTTGGATATTGGGGTGACCAAAAACCCAACCGTCACTCTAACGGAGCTTCAGAAGTCCTCACAGAGCATGAGGGAAAAGATTTTCTGCTCTGATGAGAAAAAAAAAAAAATGAATATTTTGAGCAGAACTCCAAACACCTTGTCTAGTGAACACCAGGCACTGCTCATGACCTGGCTAATACCATCAGCATGATGGTGGCAGCATCATGCTATGGGGTGCTTCTCAGCAGCAGGAAAAGGGAGACTGGTCACAATTGAGGGAAGGATGAATGCAGTCAAATAAAGAGAAGTCTTTGAAGGAAACCTGCTCCAGATTGCATGTGACCTGAGACTGGGGTGAATGTTCACTTTTTAGAACAATAAGGACCCTACGCAGTCAGCTAAGACAACGCTGGAGTGGCTTCGGGACAAGTCTTTGCCTGTCCTTGAGTGGCCCAGCCAAAGCCCAGACCTAAACCCCATAGAACATCTGTGCAGAGACATGCAGATGGCAGTTCACAGACACATCCCAATCCAGTCTGATGTAGCTTCAGAGGATCTGCCAGGAAAAATAGGACAGACTGCCCAAATCCAAGTGTGCAAAGCTCGTAGAGACTAAGTCAAGAAGAATCCAAGCTGTAATTCCAAAGGGGCTTCTATCAAGTACTGAATGAAGGGTCTGAAACCTTTTGTAAAGGAGAGATTTCAGTTTTTGATTTTAAACTTTCCCATACATAGGCTCTACTTGGGTGGCCTGCCCAGGTAGATAAAATCACTCAGTTTTAGTTTACGTAAATCTTACATTAGAACGCCTTATTTCAGTCTTTTCAAACTAACAAATTTTTGGCCACACACTTGTCTGAGTTACGTGCCCTGCAGTAACTTACTGGGAGCTAGAGGTCTCAATGGTTCCTAGGGTCTATTGATAGCCTGCATGTGAAGCGTTTAGGGGACATCTGTAAATGGTAGCTACAGAAAATGACCTAGGTTACACTGTGCCCCTCTAAACTACATGAGTCTCTGTATGCACATCGGTCAAACGCTGCACCACCTACCACCAAAAGTAAATTCTCAACCTGTGGAAGAACTGGATTTTTAATAAATTAGCAAAAAAATCTATTTGAGCGTAGACTGATGAGCCAAAATGGCAGTTTTATCCATTTCAAATTAAATCTACAACAAAATAAAATGTGCAGAAAGTACTCACATGGGGGTAAGTTTTTTGGCTATGTCCAATGTTTTCTGGCAGTACGCTACCTGAACGTGGCTGACTGTGGAGGTGTGGTTGGTAGTGCTGGTGAGGTTGGTGTAGGTGATGGTGCTGTACTGGAGGGGCGACAGTCGGTCTTTGTCTTTACTTTGACGTCCTCCTTGTTTACTGCACTGGAGTTGCTGTTGAAGCTTCGATATCTGCTTGAATCAAACAGGAGAGGAGGAGCAGATGGTGGATAATGGAGAACAAAAACAAATGGAGAAATACAAACATTACGCAGGTAAGTGGATGAGGAAGTTATTATATAAGTCAATACATACTGTAATTCTCTTCTATTCAATACTATGCTCTGTCAGACCTTGTTGGAGTGTTCCCAGATCTCATCAATTATTTTGATTTTACAATGTTATCATAAGACCCAAGTAATTTATCGGAATTATCCTTTTTCTTGTGAACTGTAGTTCTATTCAACTTTACACCCACTTCAAATTTTCCCCCATGATCATGTTCTCAATACATTAAATTGCAAAGTAAATTAGGATTTTAGCTTATGGTCATTTTAATTATTGAGTCAGTTATTTTTTTTCAAAAAATCCATTCATTGTTAAATCTATAAAATGTCAGATAAAAGGGAAAAATGGCCATTTCAACTTCTCAGAGTTCAAGGTGATTTGATTCAAATTCCTTGTTTTGTCTGAAGGTCTTAAACTTTATTTTAACACCAGTTGCATGTTGCGTCTTTTCGATTTCTCACCTTTGAAAACCCATTTTTGTATTTAACTAATTAATAGCACTACCATGAAAGTAAAAATATTGAGCTGAGACTGTATACACTGTTGTCAGCTCCCTGCAGTCTAGTATAACAAGCTTGACTGTGTGTGTGTTATACAGACTAGCTGCACTGCCTGTTGCAGAAAACCTGAGGTGCATAGCCTGAGTGAAGGCAGAGTGAAGGCTGAGAGGGAAACAAAAACTTGCCAGACTGTATTGTTTAACTGTAACTTTGAAGAGGGCCAGTGCCAGAACTTTGTGAGGGAAAATGTTTGAACATGTTCTGGAATACTGATGTACAAGTGGCCAAACACTGATAGTTAAAGACACAAACAGCTACAAATGTAATTACATAAGTATTTGGACAGTGATCCACGTATTTTGCCTATGTATATCACCACAATGGATTTGAATAAAGCCATCATAATGTGACTGAAGTGTAGGCTTTCAGCTTTAATTCAAGGGCTTTAACAAAAATATTGCATTAAACTTTTATGAAACTGATGTCAGTCAATTGACCAATTACTTTTGAGCCTCTGAAAATGAGCAACTATTGCAATTTGAATCCTGCGCGGGAAAGGCTGACACTGCCATTAACAAGTGGTGGGAAGTGTACTATTAATCAAGTACTTGCACTTTACTTGAGTATTTCTATTTTATGCTACTTTTTACTTTTACTCCCCTACATTTCGGATGTAAATATTAAGCTTTTGATTGCACAACATTTATCTACTAGAGCTGAAGAAAAAATTACACATTTATTATGTAAGTAATAATAATGCAATAATGTAATATATAAAAGTCATCATGTATCAGTCACAGGGGCCATTTTCATCTATTATGAGTACTTTCACTTGGTACTTTTAGTATATTTTGCTGGTAATACTTTTTCATATAGTGACATTTTGAATGTAGGACTTGCGGGATCTGATTATTTCCTTCACACTACCACTAACAAAAAAACTACTATACAGGGAGGCAGTTACAGAGTTTAAATACATTGAATTGCTATCGCCAGTTGTAAACAGTATCAGTGTGAAAAAAATATGGATCACAAGCCAAACAATGGCAAAACAGGTATCATCACGCTGTGGTAGAATATGTTTGCTTTGATAGGTCAATGATAGATCAATATTTAATGGTGTATGGTAGTACTGAATGAAAAAATTACAAAAAACATATACTGTCATACCGGTCTGTCATTCAGATACAGACAAGATAAGACAGATAAGTCTTAGTATTCACACTAATATTCCGGCTAACTTTTCTGGTGTAGTCATATCAATACTCATTCCTCGAGGCTCGAGCTACAGGTGGAATTGCAGCCACTTTTAACTCCTAATAATCTACCCTAAACCTAAACTCAATTATAACTCATTCGAAAACCTGGTTCTTAGTCTTACACATTCATCGTGGAAAACTTTAAAGCCTATTCTATTTGTTATAGTGTACCGCGCTCCTGGCCCATACTCTGATTTATATCTGAATCTTCAGAGTTTTTATCAAGTTTAATCCTTTGTACAGATAAAGTAATTATAGTAGGTGATTTCAATATTAATGTGGATGTTGATAGTGATAGCCTTATACTGCATTTTTCATTAGACTCAATAGGCTTCGCTCAGAGTGTAAATAAACCCCCTCTCTTTCGACAGAATCCTCTCTTATCGGACCATTGTTTGGTAACTTCTGAATTCCTATTACTGGACTACACACTATTAGGCAGAATTGTCTTTTCTAAATGTCTATCTGATAGTGCTGTAGCTAAATTTAAGGAACTGATTCTATTGGCACTTAATTCACTGCCATGTTTCAATATAACAGAGGACTCCTATGCTAATTTTAGTCCATCCAACATTGATCATCTTGTTGATTATGCTGCAGGCTCAATGAGAATGACACTCGACTCTATTGCCCCTCTAAAAAAAGAAGATAATAAAACAAAAGAGGTAAGCTCCATGGTTTAACTCCCAAACCTGCATATTAAAGCAAACTAAGCGAAAACTTGAGAGGATATAGCTTTCTACCAAACTGGAAGAATCCCGCTTAGCCTGGCATGATAGTCTTAAAACATATAGGAAGGCCCTCTGTAATGCCAGAGCAGCCTATTACTCATCTTTAATAGAGGAACATAAAAACAACCCTAGGTTTCTTTGCAGCACTGTAGCAAGGCTGACAGAGAATCATAGCTCCATTGATTTATGTATTCCCATAGTTCTCAGTAGACACGATTTCATGAGCCTCTTTAAAGATAAAATTCTAACTATTATAGACAAAATTCCCCACCAATTTATCTTCAAACACAGGAACCTTTGAAACAGTTGTAGAACCTGATTTATACTTAAACACTTTTTCTCCCTTCTACCTTCCCCAACTAACTTCACCAATGTCTTCATCTAAACCGTCAACTTGTCTATTAGACCCAATCCCAACTAGTCTGTTTAAGGACGTTTTACCCTTAGTTAGCACCTCTTTACTAGATATATCCAATATGTCTTTATTAACAAGCTATGTACTGCAGTCCTTTAAAGTAGATGTAATTAAACCTCTTCTTAAAAAGCTTACTCTGGATCAAGATGTTTTAGCCAACTATAGACCAATATCTAACCTTACCTTTCTCTCTATGATCCTTTAGAAAGCTGTCGCCAACCAGTTGTGAATTTTTACATGATAATAGTTTATTTGAGGATTTTCAGTCAGGATTTACAGTGCATCATAGCACATAGAACAGATAAAAGTTACAAATGACCTTCTAATTGCATCAGACAAAGGACTCGTCTCTGTACTTGTCTTGTTAGATCTTAGTGCTGCATTTGATACCATTAACCATCATATCCTATTACAGAGACTGGAACATTTAATTGGCATTATAGGAACCGCTCTAAACTGGTTTAAGTCCTATTTACCAAAATGATTTCAGTTTGTGCACGTTAATGCTAAATCAGCAGTATACTCAAAACTTAGTCATGGAGTTCCACAAGGATCTGTGCTTGGACCAGTTCTATTCACATTATATATGTTTCCTTTAGGGAATATTAGTAGCCATCACTCCATAAACTTCCATTATACAGATGATACCCAATTGTACTTGTCAATGGAGCACAATGAAACCAATCAGCTAGCTAAACTTCAAGCATGCCTTAAGGACATAAAGACCTGGATGACCAGGAACTTTCTGCTGTTAAACTCAAACAGAACTGAAGTTGTTGTACTTGGCTCCCAACACCTCAGAAACAAATTATCTAATGATATAGTTACTCTAGATGGCATTGCCCTGGCCTCCAGCACTGCTGTTAGTTATCCTGGATCAGGAAATGTCCTTTAGCTCCCACATGAAACAAACTTCAAGGACTGCCTTTTTTCACCTATGTGACATTTGAAAAATCAGGCACATCCTGTCTCAAAAAGATGCAGAAAAACCAGTCCATGCTTTTGTTACTTCTAGGTTCAATTATTGCAACTCCTTATTATCAACAAATCTTTAAATACTCTCCAGCTGATCCTGAATGCTGCAGTGTGAGTACTGACAAGAACTATGGAAAAGAGATCATGTTTCTCCTTAGCTTCTCTGGATTGGCTCCCTGTAAAACACATAATAGAATTTAAAGTCCTCCTCCTCACCTACAAAGCCCTTAATGGTCAGTCACCATCATATCTTAAAGAGCTCACAGTACTCTGTTACCCCAGTAGAACACTGCACTCCCAAAACACAGGCTTGCTTGTGGTTCCTATAGTCTTCAAAAGAAGAATAGGAGGCAGAGCCTTCAGCTATCAGGCTTCTCTACTGTGGAACCAAATGTTCCAGTTTGGGTTTGGGAAGAAGACACCCTCTCCACATTTAAGAGTTGGCTTATAACCTTCCTTTTTGATAAAAGTTAATAGTTGGGGCAGGCTCAGGCTTGTCTTGAAGCGCCCCTAGTTATGCTGCTGTATGCTTAGGCTGCTGGGGGACTTCCTATGATGCACCAAGCTCCTCTCTCCTCCTACTCCTCTCCATCTGTACGCATTCTATGGCACCAATGCCTGTTACTAACTTGACTTCTTGTCTCTCCCATAGTTTTGTGCTTTCTCGTCTCTCTCCTTTCTCCTCCTGTTGCTTTCTGCGGGTATTTCTGCCCCTGTTACTAGAGTCTGGATCTGTGTCTGCAAACCAACTACTGCCCCCACGATCCTACTCAACACCCACTGCCTCAATTATTATTGTTATTATCATTATTATTATTATATTTAGTTTTATTAATATTATTATTCAACCTATTAATATAATTATTAGTTTTATTATTAGTCTCATTATTGTTAAACATCTTTATGTCGTACCTGTACTGTGCTATGCCCCCCCTCTCAACCGAGCCGGTCGAGGTTGACGAACGCCCACCATGAGCTGGGTTCTGATCAACTTTTCTAGGGAGGGAGTTTTTCCTTACCGCTGTCCTCAAGTACTTGCTCATCGGGGAATGTTGGGTGTCTGTAAATATAACTATAAAGAGTACGGTCTAGACCTGCTCTATATAAAAAGCGCTCTGAGATAACCTCTGTTATGATTTGGCGCAATATAAATACAATTGAATTGAATGGAAATTGACTAGTTCTTCTAGCTGCACTCCTCAAGTCTGTCCCCTCTCCTCTTCCTTCTTTCTTGCACCTCGTCCATTGACATCTGTGGAATCTTTGTTAGTGCCGCTCCTCCTCTGCAGCTCTGTAACTCAGTAAAATGCCTGTGCACACATTAGTGAGGGCTGAGCTGTCATCCGCCTAGCCCTTTTTGTTCTCTTTGCTGCAGGAGGTGGAGAGGAGCCAGCTGGGGCTTGGCTGACTATAAATTGCAGCGGGTTATGGCCATTGCAAAGAGAGAAAGTGAGTAGTTAAGAGTGAAATAGCGTTATCTGCCACCTCCCTGATGCTGCTCAGTATCAGTAGGGTGGAGCTGAGAGTGCCATGCAGGGTGCAGCTGGGTGCAGCCTCAGAAGATTTGAGAGTGTCACTCCTGGCACCATCAGTACCATAAAGCCTCATATACCACAGCTGTGATGTCACACAGGAAGTTATACAGCCTGAAGAAATTGTCAGTAACAGCAACTGTATCAGAGACTTTATAAGAGAGGAGATGAAATACTTCGAGCATTTTGAATAGAAGTCCATAACGCCAAAGATTGCAGTTGTATGTAAAACCTTATTTTGGAGCAAAGTCTCTAAATCTTTTAAGCGGTTTAAGCATATTTGACTGGTGATTCTATACATGCACTTTTTATGTCCTGGTGATAATTGAAAGTGAAGTTATGGCTGCTCTCCATTCATTTAGACAGGGTTCTGGTGATGTTGCCTAGATGACTGCTGAGTGGTGAGACTGAGACCTATAAGGACTTTGCACTTGATTCACTATTGTTTCATCAATACATAGAAAACTTCAGGGTATGATTTGATTTCTCAACAATGTTGTAATTTCATCATGAACAATGCCACTAAGGGAACATAGATAAAAAACAAGTATCACTACCTACTCTATGCTAAGCCGTCCACATGCAGAATGATAACTGTGGCTTTTAAAGAGGTAAAACAGCAAAACGTAACACTTGTAATGTAGGAAAGCTATATTTTTAGTTACAGAAAGTGAAAGCCGATTGTAAGTAATGGATCGGTATCAGCTAAAGTAAAGCAGATCAAAATCCGATCCTTTTTTTATTGTACGTTATCGTACCTCAGCTTTCTATGGCAGTAGTACAGCTCTCCTTTATGACAGCCAAGCAGTTGTAAAGGAGTGACACATTACAGTGATATGTCTGCCCTCTAAACTCATGAAAGGTGAATCAGATTTAAAGGTGTGTCAGATTTAGTATCTGCAGCTGTTATTTCAGAAACATATGTAATCTACATTTAAGTAAACAGACAGTACACAACAAAACTGGGTACACCCCTGTTCAATATCACTAAAATGTTAATTGATTCAAAATTGTACCATCTTACAATAATTGTATTATTTTTGGCTGGATTGCAACGGGGTGGCCAGCCCTATAAGTGAGAATGTCTGTCATATCTTAAAGAGCTCATAGTACCCTATTACCCCAGTAGAACACTGCGCTCCCAGAACGCAGGCTTGCTTGTGGTTCCTAGAGTCTCCAAAAGTAGAATAGGAGGCAGAGCCTTCAGCTATCAGGCTCCTCTACTGTGGAACCAAATGTTCCAGTTTTGGTTTCGGAGGAAGACACCCTCTCCACATTTAAGAGTTGGCCTATAACCCCCCTTTTTGATAAAGCTTATAGTTGGGGCTTGCTCAGGCTTGTCTTGAACCATCCCCTTGTTATGCTGCTGTAGGCTTAGGCTGCCAGGGGACTTCCCATGAGGCACCAAGCTCCTCTCTCCTGCTCTTCATCTCCGTATGTTAACATTCATATGGCATCAATGCTTGTTACTAACTTGGCTTCTTCTCTCCAGTAGTTTTGTGCTTTCTCATCTCTCTCCTCTCTCCTCCTGTTGCTTTCAGCAGGTATTTCTGCCTCTGGAGCTGCAGAGTCTGGATCTGTAACTGTAAACCACCTACTGCCCCCATGATCCTACTCAAAAAGGACTGGCTCAATTATTACTATTATTATTGTTATCATTATTATATTTAGTCTGATTATTATTACTATTACTAGTCTTATTATTAGCCCAATAATAATAATAATAATAATAATAATAATAACAATAATAATAATAATTATTATTATTATTAATATTATTGTACAACTTGCAATGTGCTATCACAGCATAGCCCTTGTCTATAACTTATGTGTATGGTAATTTTGTCAGACAACCTCGTGGTTATAAAATCAGGATTTTAGCAGGGCAGTACTGCAGCTTGGAAATGGTTTCGAAGTGTCTGCTGGTTAAAATATAGTCTTAATGGGACATGTTTCACTCACTATTTCATACTTGCCCTGTCGTCTGACAACAGAAACAAAAAAACATGTAAATGCGAACAGATTACTTGGGAATTCAGCTGTATTAAATTACTATTATTTGAGCACAGACAATAGGAGAGAATCAAACAGATTGGTGTTAACACACTGACACCAGGAAAATGTGCCGCAATGACATCATGGATATGCTAATTAGTGTATTACATCATCTAAAGTCACTTAGTGACTTTTCGAACAGGCTTTAGACACTTTCAATTGAAAGCAGTTGTTTACACCACTACCACAACAGTTTTCAAATAGATCCTCAATTTTCCACATTGACCATACACGTTCCAGTCATATACTGGGTTTTGACTTAGTCTTCTTAAGTTGAGTTGTAGGGTATGTATGTGATCTTATATATAATTAGAAACAAACAGGTTAAATAGACTAAATTGAAAATATAGGCCCAAAAAGTACAAAGCAACAAAAATGAGTCACCTGTGATCACTGCAGCACAAGTACACCTGTGATTTCCAGTTAAGGCTAATTGCATGAACAAGGTTATAAAAACAACCTGTTGATACCACAGCTTTCTCAGTTTTGGCCTGGGTTATATCTAATGCAACATGGCTGCACATAGTAAGGAACCGCCTCAACAAGTAACAAATCAGATTATGAAACTTCATAAAAATGGGAGAAGGTGCAAGAAGGTATAGGAAGAGCCATACTAACCAGTACCAGAAGGTGTCGTGGCATTCCTCGACACGCACAATTCAGTATTTACATAACCTTGCATTGAACAGATGGGTAAATGACTCTTACTTGGTGCAAGGATTATCTTTGGAAACTAGTGTCTCAGTGACTGATCAGACAGTGTGAAGGACATTGTATGAAGTCAATTTCTATGGAGAGCATCCAAGAAGAAAACCATGACTCACAAAACAGAAAAAAAAACTGCTAGTTTGCAAGATTAAGGGCTTGATAAGAAGCCTGATGAATGTTGGCAGCACATTCATGGGTCACATGAAACCAAAATAAATTTCATTAGATCATATGGGGTCCAGCATTTTTACATTGACCTGACCAGGGCTACCACGTGCCTGCAGTGACGACAGTGAATCATGGAGATGGAAGTGTGCTGATATGGGGTTACATGAGTGAAAAAGGTTTAGGGGAGATGATATTTATAGATTGCGCTACTAATGCAAATTTTTTATACCCAAAAACTGAATGAAAAGATGATTCCCAGTCTCAAGAAGCTTGGCAGGGGAGGAATTTTACAACACAGGCACATGGAACACACTCTGATGTGTAAAATTTATGGATTTCCCCTTTAAGACTGTCAAATGATGTAATTCTTGTGTGATTGATAGATAAACTTTTTTGTCATTTTTGTATATGAAACTTTGATTTTGTTCGAATGTTTTATGATCTCCTCAAAATGTAATTTAAAAGGTAGTTTATCAATTTATGTATAAGATGATATATGAATGTATAAGATAATACCAAACTATGGAATTACAGTTCTGTGCCACAAACAAGAGGTCTGAATGTGTTACGATTTGGGAAGGTATTTGTGTTTATTTCTGCCATGCCTCTCTGAGCTGGTCGGGGCTGCCCCAGGACACAGAGTGCTGGTGGGTGCTCCTCTTCTCTCCTGTTTCGTCACTCCAACATCCAGGAGTCTGAAAAGAACATAAGAGCTACACGTTAATGTCAGCATACTTGCAAAGAAAAGCATTAAAAAACTAAAAGGATAAAAATCTGAATAAAATCAATTAAGACAGAAAAAAAAAATCTGATTTAAAACAACAGATAAAATGAAATAAAAATAAAATACAAATAGACATAGATATAGTAGTGCAGAAATACAGTTACAGTGCAGTAATAAGTTGTAAGTTGACCCAAATGCAAAAAAGGAATAAAATTGCAGTACAGAATCAATCACAGGTAAATGAGAACAGTAAAGTTTTTAATTTAGATTTGAGAGTGGGGGATTATTAACATCATCAGGAATTTGGTTCCATCTGTGTGCACAGTAGCTAAAAGCAGCTTCACCCTGTTTGGCTCTGACTTGAGGTTCTGTCAGCTGACTGCTTCTTAGAGATCTAAGAGCCCTACTACGTTTATATTCTTCAAAGCCATCAGAAATGTATATTGGCCCCATATTATTGAGTGATTTGTAAACCAGCAGCAGTACAATTCTATTCTGTAGTTAACTGGTAGGAGAAGATTTAAGAATAGGAGTGATGTGCTCAGTTCTCCTGATTTTTTTAGAACTCTGGTAGCAGTGTTCTGAAGGAGCTGAAGTTGTCTAATGGTCTTTTTTGGAAGACCAGACAGGAAAGCCCATCCCAGTGCTGCCCATAACTACAAGCAGATAGCGTTGACCCCACACACCAATACTGAAGCTTCACAGGGGACGGTCCTATCCCCTTTGCTCCTAACACTATACATCTAAGACTTCAGGTACAACATGGAGAACTGCCACCTAATGATGTGTCAGAGTAGCAGAGATTGGTGGATAGTTTTGTGGACTAGTGTGAGTTAAACCAACTGCAGCTCAACATCAACAAAACAAAGGAGCTGGTGGTGGACTTTAGGAGATCCATCACTCCAGGCATCATTTTCTATGCTGTGGTCTACTGTGGCTGAAGCCTGAGGGTGGCTCACACCAACAGACTCCTCAAACTGATTCAGAAGTGTGACTCAAACCTGGGGTGGAGCTGGACCCTCTGCATTTAGTTGCAGAGAAGAGGATGTTGTCAAAACTCCTCTCAATCGTGGACGTCTCCCACCCTCTACACAGTTACTTTTGCACTTTTGTCCATACTGTGATTCTACCTCACACTTTACGTTTTGGACATTTGCATTTGTACATTTTTCTGTTCACTTACTGTGTATTTATCATTATTATCATTATCATTATTAATATTATTAGTATTTTATAGTAGTTTTTATATTAGTTTTTACTGTGTCCTTCCTAACTGAATGTCGAGCAATTGTAAAAAAGCAATTTCCCTGCGGGGATCCTTAAAGTTTTACTGATTCTGATTCTATCAGTTATGATTACATTATATGCACTAAAGTTGTCAAAGAGGTAATCCAAGACTTTGAGTGTCTCAGCAATGGATTATCTTTGTCATAACTCATAGAAGACAAATTCTTGAGCTCTGTGACACAGGAGAGCACTTGAGTGAACTCATCCAAGCACACACACATATACAGTCTTCCCATCTTCTCACCAAAACCCAGAAGAAACTGAACTGCTGTCTTGCTCATCTTAAAGGAGATAACTCAAAGGATGTTGAGGATGAAGAAGCTGAAGCCACCCAGCGCTGACAGCACAGATGTAGAGACACTCTTCATATGGTCACTGACTGAGCTGAGATTTTGGATTATGCACTAGTTGACCTAATTTTTTAACAGCAGGAATTCCTTTCAGAAGGAAGGTGTGATTAGGAGTACCTTTTTGTCTATGATTTCTATATTGATTTATTAACACTATCAACGGAAAAAAGTCATTTGCACTGACTCCACATGTATGAAAACGTATGTTCAAATTTCACTTAGTTATGATACTGCCTCATCCAAAGACATGATTTTTAATGAAGTTCAGAGAGACAAACATAAAGTCAAATAATCAAATTCCAACTTAACCATTCAATTTAAGACATTTATGTGAATGGTAAAGCCTAGGTGAGCATTCCTGAAATGTCAGTTATACTGCAATACCACACTCCACTGTGAAAATATGAACATACAATATAATATATAATTGCTATGTTTCATGGTTGTGTTGTATTCCCCGAATACAGCTGGTGTATTATGCAATGTTGTCATGTCACCAGATCTCAGCAAGGATGTTGGTGAGCTAAATGGTATCATTAATGATAGCAATGATAGCCAACCTACAAACGCCCCAGACTTTTCCTTTAGGAAGTGCGATGAATTGTTAACTATGTAACTTCAGTTTTTTTTAGCTAACAAAATTAGATTTTAGGGTTAAGCAACTGTTGCTCTGTTACCCTATATAAAGGGTAGAAGATGTTGCTTGGCCCTAGAAAACATTAAAGGAGATGTTGAAGAAGCATATCAGTAGGCAAGAGTCTGCAAAAGAGGTGGTATTTATTAACAGAAAAAAATAAATAAAACAGGCAAAATATGAACCACCGGAAAAGCAACAAAAATATCTTAAGCTGTAGTAAAAAAAAAAAAGAAAGAAAGAAATAAACAAATTCAAATAAATAAATAAATAAATAAATATTAATTTCCAATGGAATCACTACGATCAGAGGAGTCACTCAAAGAGGTAAAATTAATGCCCCCTTTAGTGGATGCTCTTTGGTGAACTGACAGATAAATTCAAATTGTTTACCAATAGCTAGCTGTTGATAGTGCTAACCTTTGAGGGAATGGAGAACTAGAGAATCCAAAATGGAGGAAGCTGCTGTAGATAATCAACTGTGTTGCACTTTTTCTGAGCTTATTTTCCTATTATTGGCATGACTGAATTGGGGCAAAGGAAGGCTCTACCCAGTATCAGGAGAGTGTTCCTAATTAAGTGTTCGGTGAGTGTATGTGAACCTGTAGTAAGATTTAGTAATTGCATATATTTGTAATCTTTTTGGGGTGAAATGAGTTAGTTGGCAAAATCATGAGTTTCATTCTATTAGTTGGAGACAAACAAAACAAATATCATGCTAACCATGTAAATAAGAGTATATGCTCTTGTTTTAATACGAAACATTTCCCCATAACATACTACTTGTTTATGGAAGTCATGAAAATAAAAAAATCAAAGCTGAGACCATTTTATGCTAATTATGTAAAATAATCATATAACTGTTTTAAGATGTGTTCATTGCCATATATATTTTCGGGTACTTTTAAGATATTTTTCAGTAGCATAGTAATCAATACAAATTTGGTAACTTCTTAGAGTTTTTAAAGAATTTTAGCCATTTCAGACAATTTGAGAGAGAGCAATCTAGAGAATTAAGTAAGTAGACAAAGCTGATAATAATGGCCTGATAATAACCTGTACGCACCCACTTTTTAGTTACTTTTGAGAATGAAGAAACACTTGGCAATATTAGCCAGTCTGTTAGCAATTACTAATTTCTAGCTCATTTAAAAAAATGAAGTTCCTTGCGTAACATTAGTAATGCTACCGAGCTGGCAGTCCCTCTTAAGATGTAAAGTTGTGAAAAACGTAGTTAAGCCTGTTGCTGTTTTTGATCGATGATAGAGCAGTTAGGAACAGTACAGTAATATTTACTGCTGCATTTCACCATGCCATCATTGTTTAGGTCTTTTGCAGTTTGTTGGTCGCAGGGATTGTGCCATGCGGTGTAGGGGTGGTCGGTATATCGACTTTTTAAGGTATATTTATATACTTTCAAACAAGATATAGGTTGAGACAATACCATTTATCAGTAGTAAACTGTGACTCTTAAACCTTAGCCCTCTAATCCCACTTCCCTCATCGGGGACAAAAAGCAAACTACAAGCCTAGCATATTGTGTCCTCTCTTTTAGTACTGCAAAAGTTGGATTTGACAATTCCAGCCCTGAAACAAAAATTATCCACTCCCTCCTACTACACAAAAGCAACAAAATTTCATGTAAGGGGGCATATCATGACAGCGCGCACACAGCCAAGCAAGTGACAGACACTTCACTTTTTGGAACCGACCATCAGACACAAGCAATATTGTTAAAAAATAATATGATTAGTTTAGCACAGTGGCCTATTAATTTGGGAAAACGGTCATTATGCAAAATTACGGTAATCAACCTTAACATATACAAAACAAGGGCAGCGGCAGCCAGAAAAAATCAGTTAGCATGGTGGCCTATTAGATTTGAAATAACTTACCCATGGGCTGACTTAAACTTCCTAAATTGGCAAATCCATCTCTTGCCGAGGACCCACTCTCTGTGCCAAAGAGCAAGCAATCCCAGCAGTGGGGCTTTTGCTCCTTGGTTGATCCTGTCACCCAGCGGTATCGCATGTAATTGCTGGAGTTGAAATGCCTCTCAAAAGCCTTGGTTTTCTGCACCAAATAAAGCTCTGGTGTGGGTCTTCCTTTGCCGATTAACTCCAACATTTCATTAAAAGTCATTCTTGAAAACAACATGGATAATAAATTTGCAACAATGTCGTCCTCACTAAGAGTGATGTTACTCGCGGCTTCCATCGTGAACAACAGGCTAGCTAGCTAGATTATTGTTTTTTTTTTTTTTTTGTTTTTTGGCTACCTTGTTCACCCATTCACGCTAGCTTGAGATTCAAGTCCACCACAGTGGGCAGAACTTGTCATTAAGATACTGATAAAAAAAGCCCACACATTTAGAGGGAAGATGTTATTGATCAATTTTACTGCCATTTGAAATTGGTCTCTCATCGAATTTGTATTGCTCAGGGTCCTGACGGTTCCCTGTTTATATTGATACAGTTTGAAGTTGCATTAAATAACCCTATTCTTTGGTGAACCCATGCCAGTGTTTGCAAAACTACGTTCTCAAACTCTCTGCGCAACCCTGACCCCACTCTCCCTCTGCATCTGTGTGCAAACCAGGCCCCACTCGCTCAGTTCTCCTGTAACATGGAGGGAGACACAGCACCATTCCACACTCCTGAAGACAATTGTAATTGTATCTTATTGTAATGTAGAATGCCTTTTTTCCCCCTTTTTCAAACTAAATAATTTTTGGCCACACAACTGTCTGAGGTACATGTGCTGCAGTAACAGTGCAGACTAGAGGCTTCTCTGTGTGCAGCTGCCTAGCTGGCGTCTACCAATAGCCTGCATGTGAAGCACTTAGGGAATATCGGTAAATTGTAGCATCTACTAATAGTCTCCATGTGAGGTGTTTATGGGACATCGGTAAATTGTAGCTACAGAAAATAACCTGGGTTACACTCTCTCCCTCTAAACTGCACATCAGTCACACACTGCACCACCATAAGTAAATTGTCTACCTGTGGAAAACACAGGATAGGCATATTTTTATTCAATATAGTTTGTTTAACTTTGCTTGTGCAATGATTGCCTGCCTTCAGAATTCATCCTGCCACTTCTATCAGCTGTCACATCATCAATAAATACCAATGACCCAGTTCTACTGGCAGCCATACATGTCCTTGCCATAACTCTGCCTCCACCGTGTTTTCCAGATGATGTGGTATGCTTCGGATCATGAGCCATTCCTTTCCTTCTCTTCTTTTACTCTTCTCTTCCAATCATTTTAGTACAAATTAATCTTGGTTTCATCTGACCAAAGAATCTTGTTCTAGAACTGGGCAGGCTTTTCTAAATGTTGTCCGGCAAAGTCTAATGGCCTTTCTGTTCTTGAGTGTCACCAGTGGTTTGCACCTTGTGGTAAACCCTCGGTTTTACATTCATGAAGGCATCCTTTGTTTGTAAACTTTGACAATGATAGTTTATCTCCTTGAGAGTTTTCTTGACCTGGCTAGATGTTGTGAAGGGATTTTTCTTCTCAAAGGTAATAATTCTGTGATCATCCAATCTAATTCACTTCAATGGTCTTCCAGGACTTTTGGTATTGCTGAGCTTCCACCGGCATGCTCAGTAACACCTTTTGATTTGGCCAAACAAAACAAACCAATCAGAGAGATTGCAGACACTTTAGGAGTCCAAAGTCTAAATCAGATTTGGGTGTAACGACGGGGTCAAAATTTGTACAGTGGCTTATAGCGATCACAGTTACAGTGATCAAGCGCTGGGGATCAAAAAGGTTGGGACAGAATCATTCCTATACAAATACTGTTCAAATAATTTGCTTATAGTAATCAAGTAGTTCAGTTACAGAATTTATTTTGGGTCTTTTCATACATGACAAAGTATGGAAAAAGCATTTAAAACTGCTTTAGCCCACTACTGCTAGTTGTCATATGCTTAAGCCTTTTTCTAACTTATTTTTTCTGGGTTTTTGGACTGACACTGTGAGTAACAATTGTTGGTTTTAATAATCATCCACTTATAGTAATCAATTTGATCCGGACAGATGTGATCACTATGAGTAGTTTCCACTGTACTTGTAATTCTGAATCTTAAGTTTAACGCACATTTTTCTGCTTTGTTTATGTACACACAATAGCACCTCCTATTTTCACAGTGTCACTATGTAACCTCACCTCTGATAAAATTTGTTCACAGATTTTCTTCAAAGAGTCTCTCTCTCTCTTTATTTAATAAATACAATATAATAATACAATATATACAATGTTTTCTTTTTTTTACAAAAACATGTGTTTTCTACACATTTACAAACTTGAATTTTTGATGCAGATTTATTTTCCAGGTTTACAAAGTTGATTTACAACTACAAACTTTTATTTTGTAGTTTATTTGTCCTAATTATTTTATTTTATAGAATTACTGGCAAACATCAATTTGAGCTAATGCAAGTGTAATACATAAGCAAAGTACTATATGAATACAAAACTCACAAAGGACAAAAGTAGGACTTCAACTTTATTCTTTGTTAGCATGCAGGTCACACTAACTTTAGCGATAATAGAAAAAAAAAAAATTACGCAAGACTTTTCCAAACTCATAGATTTGTGATATGCAAGTTTCCTTTGGCATATCTGGCACTTGACTTTTTGGGGGTCATCTTCAAAATTTCGGAAGTTATTCCAGACACTTGACTAAAGCTAACCTTTATGCCTAACATGTGGTCACATGTCACTATCCCAGTGCCAGTGCTGGTAACATTATGAATAAAACTATCACTATGATTAAATGTCTTTCTCTGACAATAACTAATAATAATGACTATTGATGCATAACGAATAATGTTGGATTACAATTTCTTATTTCATTCGCTATTTGGAATTTTTGTTGTAATGCATATATAATAATAATAATAATAATAATAATAATAAACCTACGCAACATTTGAATACTGACTTGGATGTTGATTACCATGGCAACAGTAGAAGCTTCAATGCAATTAAGTCAGCCCTAGTTATCATCTTATGTTTGATCTAATTGGTTTGGGTTAGGGGGTTGGTTAAGAGTTGATACTACAAGCAGGTTGATGACTGATGAACTATAAAACAAAGCAAGCAGGAGTAGGAAGGGGAAAACCTTAATACAAATATTTTATTAAACAGCAGCAGCACACATGCAGACTCTCACAATCATGGCCTTGTGTTAGTTCAAGAGTTAATAATAAACTGTAAACTGAGAGCAAAGAGGTCATTTGGCCTTTGAAGCTCCAGAGATGCGTTGGTGGTAAATGTCACACAACCTGGAATAAACAGGATGCATAGAGCGGAGCGTGGCAGGACATTTGAGGTTGAACAGCATGAGAGGATCACAGGGCACGAGGGTGTGGGCATGAATTAACATTCAAAAGGACACAGGACACTTAGTAAAATTATACGAATATATTGTACAGTCAGAGCTACCACTCAAGTAAGGCCATGGACATGAAGTGGATACCTTTACTTTATCATCAGTAAACATTCATAATCTTCTACAACTGCAGTGCTGGTAGATGTGTGATCTATAGAGACTAAGTGGTGACTCATAGAGTCCTCTCTCAGGTTCCAGATGGTTAAACTGAAGATGATGACAAAGATCCCCCATTTATGGCGCACCCCAGGGGGGCAACACTCCAGTCTTTAGAAAGGTCTAATGTGCAGTCTTGGTCAAAATTATTGGCACCCCTGAATTTTAAGTACATAACTCCGAATATTTTAAGAAAAATGCAAATGAGCCCATTTTGTGTAATCAGAATATTTTAATAAAGTGTCTAATGTTACTGAACAAAATAAAATACTTATATATTAATAATTATATTATAATATTAATGCATAATAGTGAAATAATACAAACACAAAATGTACTCTGGACACTATTATTGGCACCTCACATTAATATTTGGTTGCAGAACCATTGGTAACAATGACAGTCTCTAAATGTTTCTTGTAGCCATCTAAAAGCTTCTTGTCTGCTGGTACCTTCTGCCACTCTTCCATTACTACGCTCTCGAGCTCTCAAGTTTGCAGGAGTCCTTTTTGCAACGGCAGATTTCAGCTCTCTCCAAAGGTTTTCACTGGGATTTAGGTCAGGAGTCATTGCTGGCCAGTTTAAAACAGTCCATCTTTTCCTTTTCAACCATTCTTCTGTGCTGCTAGATGTTTGTTTTGAATCACTGTCCTGCTGAAAGACCCAAGACATTCGCCCTCAAAGCTAGTCTTCTGACACTGAGTAACACATTTCACTTTAAAATGCCTTGGTAATCTTCTGATTTCATCATTCCTTTGATACATTCAGTGCCTCCAGTTCCAGAGACTGCAAAAGAGTCCCACAGCATGATAGAACCTCCACCATGTTTTACTGTAGGTAGAGTGTTCTTTTCCTTTTGTGCTTCATTTATTCGTGTATAAACAAACTGATGCACTGCATTCTTAAACAGCTCTACTTTGGTTTCACCACAGAACATTATCCCAGAAAGACTGTCGCTTATCTATCAAAGTTTTTACAAACATTAGTCTTGCCTTTTTGTGATTTTTTTTCAATAGTGGTGTCCTCCTTGGCTTTCACACATAGAGCCCTACTTGTTATACTGTGTGGCGTATGGTACAGGCCGAAACCAACATTCCAGATTGCTCCACGTTAGCCTGAAGCTCTTTAGATGCCTTGCATGGTGTTTTCTCCACAATCTGCACCAACTTTTGCAGATGTCTCTCATTGAGTTTCTTTCTGGAAGCATCTTAACAGCTTTATGACTGTGAAAATTCTTGAGAACATTACAAGTTTTCAAAAAACTGGATTCCGAATCATCCAAAGAGATATAAGACAACTTTTAAACCCTGTAATTTAAATTTATTCTGTTTATGCACAAAGCATGTTCGGAATGGTTGAACCAAACTCCTTTGGACATTCATGCTGTTGTTTAGCTGTGGGCAGGTTAATTTAAATGTTAGTGTTAAACAGTGCAGGAAATTTTATTTCTTTACGTGTCCTAAAACTAAAAATATTCATTACTGCAGAAGTCCATATTTAAAACTGGTTTTAAATTCAAGACTACTCCAGAACCCATTGAACCCTTGACTGCTGCTTGGTTTTCACTCCCTTTATTTACAGAATTTTAACAGAGTTATGGTAATATTTAGCTCGGCATGCCATATGTTCTTCTTTTCAGGATAAAGAAGTCTTTGCAGAAATACCCTCAATTTCAATGTGCTATACATGATTTAGGACATTTTATGAATAATAATAATAATAATAATAATAATAATAATAATAATAACTTCATTTATACAGCATTGTTCAAAACAACGACTACAAAGTGCTTCAAGACTGGGGTCCATGCTAGGCTAAATATCTGTATATGAATGGATAGAGGAGATGATGTGAAAAAATTTATTGATTGAAAAAAGAAAAGCTGATCAGAGCTCTATACTTACAATTTTTAAGGGCATTGTGTCATTAAGTTAAAAAAAAAAATAGCGGCACAGTTAATCTTTTTAACATATACATTAAAACATAACTTTTTAACATTAAACATGCAGTATGCACAAAATACTGATTTAACTAAGAGATTACTAAAGAACTCCAAAACATAGGATGTACTTAGGCATAATAAAACGGAACAGGGATGCACTAATGGATTCCTCTTCAATTGCAGATTTCTGCTCTCAAAATGGCATATAGTGCTAATTATTTTGAGAACTCTAAAGTGCAAACATTTGAAATGCATATGCAGGTGAAAAACGGTAGAAACATGAAAAAGTTTTTGGGCGCAATGATGTGAGTGACTCTGAATTCTGATGCCCCAGTTGGCAAAATAAAAGATTCATAAAGCTATAACAATTGCCCAAACCTTCAAAATAAATATGAATGCAGTGCCTGTCACATAGTACTGTCCTTTATTGGAAGCATGTTTTATAATAGGAATGATGTTCTGAGGGCAAAAGTACAGTGACCACATCTACCAAGTCTTTGCGTGTTCATACATGATGCCTCATCTGGCCAATGTTCCTGTTGTAATCTGGTGTCTTGGTGTTTGGTCCATCAATAGAGAATCCTATTAAACAAAGTAGAGGGCCAGATCATTTACTACAGATCCACAGGATTGTGGATCAGTATATTTGTGGTAGTAGATCCCACTATATAAATAGAGCCTAAGGGCAAGTTCAGCCCTGAAAAAAAGGTAGCAAAACATTTATTTTAATGGAAACAGTGGTGGGTTGAGCAACCTGTTGTGTTAAAAAGTCTGCTGCATACTGTTGCACACTGTTTCTAGAAAACATGTCATTCAACCTGGAAACTAGCAAAATGGTGCACACCGTTTTCAGATTGAACGTGGCCCTGGATAAGACTTCCTCCTCGCTGTCTCCAAACACCTTCACCTTGATTGAGTGTTGGTAGTTGTTTACCATGTATCTTTTGAATAACCATTAATTTAAATAGCAGTTTCCTACTATTGATTGGGATTATGGTGTGTTTAAGAACTGACATGAAGGTTAATGGATAATCTTTGATCAAATTTGTTAAAAAATACTATTATGTATGCGTTTGGCTAATTATTATTTGAAATATTTCTGGTATTTTAATGAACAAATATTTAACATGATTTAAAGGCCGGATTTAGGATTTGTTTCGGAAAAATATTGTAATGTGTTTTTGCCTTTGTTTAGAACCATTACAATCATCATGGAAATCAACATTCACATCATTCTCTGGATAAATAAACTGGACAACTGATTGCAAGCCTTGTTTCCTGGTGGTTTGTGGCTCCAGTTAGAACATTAAATCCATAACAACAATACGGATTTTTTTGTTGTATTTTTTATTTGTCTCTTTGAAGTGGCACCATATACTGGTGAGTAAATACAGAACTGATTAGATTTTTTATAAAAAATGAATGTTAATTAAAGGGATGATAAAATGACTCAAGATTAATCTGGGTCCATTTGAATAAAATCAAGTTTTTTGTTTGTTTTTTAAAAAACAAATTGGATCTTTATTGGGGTCCTCTTAGTGTAGTGAAGCCTGATGTCACCCTGGTCCTAACATCAGGACTTGCAGGCTGTTGAATCCTTTCCCCTTGTGATAAGTCAGAAAGGTGCAGCACAGTTTTCATGCTAAGTCCAGGGTCTTGTATCATTAATTTCAAGGATTACTCTGCTATGACATGACCTCAGTCCCAACTGATGTGGATGTCCTATATCATTTGTCTCTAGAAAGGCTCACAGGAGAGTTCACTTTGGTCTCTAGGATTTTAGGCAAGCATGACAGGTTTAGGTATTAGAATGTGAGCATCCATACATCTGTTTGCATTTCACTGTATCAAGATTTCAAAAAATTTAAGCATTAGTTAATCAGTTTACCGTAAATCTCAAGCATACATACAAGTATGAGAGGAAAACTTGATGAGCCCAGTTTGGCAGATTTGAAGAGGTATCTACAGCTCGGACAAAAAAAAAAAAAAAAAAAAGATGGATGTAGTTTAGTCCTTACTGTACAAATGAGCAGACAACATGAAAAAAAAATAGTGAAAAGTCTTGCACATATCTTGACATGTATCTTGACAAATTCAACAAAGGAAAGAAGCAGTAAAATTATTTTGCCACACTAGCTTGTAAAGGAGGAGAGATAGCTGTCAGATTTAGCTTTTCTAATAAGACTGTCTAAAATTCAGTGAGACTATAATATTTGTGGATTTCGCTGTCTCCTACAGTGATCCTCAATTCGATGAAAGATTTAGAAATGTCTGAAGGTAAAAATAGATTAAATACTTTTCTATTAAATTTGGTCACCATGTAATTTTTGCATACATGTGCCATTTTGTGATAAACAGTTTACGTTGCAATCAAAACAATTCGTATTAAAATCATGATATTCATTTCAATACGGCCCTAGCTCCATATTCAAGGAAACTGAGCCTGTGTTTTCTATTGCACTTACATATGCAATAAGCAGAGGTCACTAATATAGTGAGCAAAGACTGCACGAAGATTTAGACTGCATGATTTAGGACTACAAAAACTACGTCAAGCCATGCACATTTTACATTATAACCCATATATTTGGTATATGACTGATTAAACTGAGACTACAATATACTGAAATAGATTTATAAAACCTTTGAATGAGGACAAGAAGTAGTGCTGATTGACAAAACAGGGTGTATCAACAAAGCCTGAGGCAGTGGCTTAATGTAGACTTGATTTACTAGTTAAAATCTCATCCCTGTCATGGTCTTAGCTGTGTCTCTGGGTTTTCATTGTTTCCTATGTTTCCTGATTCCCTTGTGTTTTCTGTCGTTCCCCTTGTATGTTCTGTGTGTGTGTGTATGTGTGTGTGTCTGGGGTGTTGTGCTCTTCCGTCTCTTTATCTCTCTATCTTTCAGCCACCTGCCACCAATCAGCCAACACACGTGTCTCCCATCTTCTCATCAAGACTTCGGCATATAATCCCTGGGTATACAGCCATCCTATGCTATATGCTATATGCTATGCTTTCACCAGACTGGTAAACTTCTCAGTCTGTTTTTTCTTATCAGTGTAAGTTACTTCCTAGTGTTTTTTTTATCGTGTGACTAACGTGTTTCTCCATGTGCTCAGGATTACGGCACACCTTTCCGTTTGTTTTTCCTGTCAAGTGTCATGCTCCAGTGCCTCTGCCAGCTTCATCGTTCCCCACATGACCACCTCCACGTACCTGCCGCCTTCAACATCTCATCTCCTCCATACAACTCTGCAACTCTCCCTGCTTCAACTTCTGACATCTTCCTCCATCTACAGCTTGCTAACCCTCAAGCCTTCCCCTGACTCTGCCCATCACATCCACCCTCTTCCCGGCCCTCACGACCTCCGCCCTTCCAAATCCACTCTCCTCACCCCACCTGCCTCCTGCCACCTTCCTTCAACTCCTCAGCTTAATTTATTTCTAGCGATGCTGCTGTGTTGCTAGTTCTCTGCAATTAACTTGGTGAGCATAATGTTGTCATATCTGATGAGACTGATGACCAAAAATGTGAAAATACGACCCAAGTTGTAATCAACCAAAATGATCCTTTGATTAAAAATATTTCTGATACCAGCTTTAAAACCAAACCAAAGATTGACACATAATGATTAATCATGTTGCCAAAAAAATTGTTTTAAATATTTTATGAACAATTGAGATCCTGCTGATTCAGATAAACAGCTCAAACTGAAAAAGGCCCACTACTTCCTGTCATTTGATGTTTGCTAACATGAGCCCAGTGTGCAATGAGAACTACAGTATGCAGGTATTATCACACCACTGAAAAGAGGAAAAAAATGGCACTTCAGGTTTAGAGTATTGTCCTATGTGAGATATTTCATCAGGAATTTAAATGATATGGTATATCAAAGAATTTGCCTTTTATGTACCGGCAATGGACACTTATGCTATTTGACAGTGGTAACTGAAAATAGCATAGGTTGTGATTAAAAATAATAATGTATGTATTAGCATGCCATATGCTGTTATGTTCAGAATGTGCTGGGCTACACAGAAATAACTTGCATGTGAGTGCTACCATACATACACACATTCACTGAGCACTTTATTGGGAACACCTGAAGACCTGCCTATTTATGCAATTATTCAATCAGCCAATCAAGAAGCAGCTGTGCAATGCATAAAAATCATGCAGATACAACTCAGGAGCTTCAGTTAATGTTCACATCAAAAATCAAAATGGGGAAAACGTGATCTCTGACTTTTACCTTGGCATGAATATGGATTTTTGCTGTGGGACGCAGATGGTAGGGTCAGAATATGGCGCCAACAGCATGAATCCGTGGACCCCGCCTGCCTTAGTTCAACGGTCCAGGCTGATGGTGGTGGTGTAATGGCGTGGAGAATGTTTTCTTAGCACACTTTGGGCCCCTTAATAACACCAGATCTGAATCCAATAGAACACCTTTTGGATGTGGTAAAACAGGAGCTTGGCCGCATGAATGTGAGCTGACAAACCTGCAGAAATTATGTGATGCAATCAGGTTAAGATGGACCAGAATCTCAAAGAAATGTTTCCAATACCTTGTGGAATCCATGCCTCAAAGAATTGAGGCTGTTTTGATAACAAAGGGAGGCCCTGCCCAGTATTAGTATGGTGTCCCTAATAAATTGCTCAGTGAGTATACACTTTAGAGGTGCTTTAGGTAGTTTTATGCTATTTAAAATTGTAGTTTTTTGCAGTATGTCTGTCCATGGGTTTTCAGTACAGGGAAAATATCTGTATATGAATGGATAAAGGAGTGTTTCAGAGCTGATGAAACATTCTGAGCCTTAGTACTGCCAAAAATGTACTGATAATGTAGATCCAAAAACAGCTCAATTATAGATACTGTTGCCATGCCTATGGTAATGCTGCATTCATGTCAAATCAAACTTATTGTGATTGCTAGTTTCTAACTTGCAAATGGCATTTACATGAATATCAAGGTCTTAGCCACAATGGGGGAACACAGAAAACTGACTCGGCCTTTAATAATATGGAAGTGCCTGAAAACCAAACAAATATCGTTAAACAAATTTAATGGATATAGAGTTTTATTGTCAAAACAAAGTATTTTTTAATCCTCACATGATCAACTCTGCAACCATACAACCATCTTGAGCTGTTTGATGACATAGGAATTTGGGGAATTTTTCCAATCTTTACCGTCCATCCCATTTGACTTAATACGGTCAGACTGTAGCAAAGTTTTTTTTGTTTCCTTAGTTTATATTTCTTCACAGTTTGACTTACACCATGAAAAATTATGTTGCATTACCTGCTTTCAGTTCTTGTTTGCGCTGCAACAATTAGATTACTGTTGATAGTGAAGAAAATGTCTTAACATTGTTATGAGGCAAAATCTCAAGTTAAAAAGAAAGCCTTTTCAATATAATTTCTAGATCCAAGATTTATGGATGACTTTTGAATTCTGGTGAACCAAACAGCCTCCACCCGTCCTCCAACCTAGAATGCAATTTCAAGCCACTCAGTGTTGGAATCAATAGTCTTTGTTGCTTTGTTGAGAAGATGAAAATTTCCTGAATGAAAACTTTGCTTTCCAAGATGTCATTTCCGTCAAGTTGCTTGATCTCCCCCTAGATGCCTCTGTGTTTGATGGAAGAAACTGGCATGTGCCCCTGCTTCTCTTTCTCTCCAGTTACCATCATGAGCAGATCTAAGCTGCAGTTGAGATAACATAAGCCCCATCTTGACTGGTCCACCTGGAAGTTAGTGAGTTGGAATTCATTTTGTCATTCTTCTTGCCTGCAATCTGCCCTTCCCCCCGCCTCCTCATCAGTTTTTGAAACCCCAACTTGTCCATCATTTTCCTCTGACAATCATGATCTGGGGGAGGTATTCAGTAAGGAATAAGCTTTTTCTCTGCCTCCACATCACCCATATGATTATGTCATAGATCTACTTCCTGGAGCTTCCTTACCTAACAGTTGGCTGTATAACCTGTTCTGTACTGAGACAGGAGCCATGACTTCTTCGCTGCTGGTATCACCTGACCATCATCTTCCCCAGTTGGCGTTGGCTTCAAGTTTGTTTTCTAAGCTGGACTTGAGGAACGCATATCATTAGAATATGGGAAGGAGATGACTGGAAGACAGCCTTTAACACCCCCCTTGTTCAAAACCAGTTACTCATTAGTGGTTTCCTGTCTGCTGATCAGTCATCCAGCCATGCTCACAAGCCTGCCTTCATCTGTACTCTGCCCTGCTTCGCCAGCCACCAGCTTCCCTCACCCCTCGGCCTTTGCCTGCTGTAATCCACACCTTCATCCAGCTTCACCCCCTGAGCGCAGACAATAAACCTTTTCTTATTCATTTTAAGTCTGAGTCCGTATCATGCATTTGGGTTCCCCTGCTGATCATAACGGTTGTGGGTTTAGTTGTCATACGAAATGTGTAGCCATCAAAACCATAGTCTTTTGTTTAACATCTTGTAATCACTGTAGTCAAGGATCATAATAAAACACTGTGTATACAATTAATATAACAAACACTGAGCAGTGAGCCTCAGCAGCTATGTTGCTAAGTTCTGCAATAAGCAACTTAAGGGCAGCACCCCCCACCCAATAATATTAATACAATAGAGTAATAAAGGACTTGTCAAATACCAAGGAAATATGCAAAAGCAACCCTCTTCCTGAACACTAACGTCAATAAATTGGGTTATTTTTTAACCACCTTTGTAAAAATATATGACATTTGTGTGCGCTTGTCCACCAATCCCACTTTAACAACAGATCATCTTGTGGACTATAATGGCATATTCTATTATCAGTCTGCAGCTGTGGATAATCACCTCTGTTTCATTTAAGCAGTTTAGACCACAACGTTCAAACATCACATTCAGAATGAAAACAGGAAATTATGGTATAGAAAGCATGCTACAGTAGGTCTAGTGGGGAAAGACCAGTGTTCATCTAAAATGCGTATAAAAATAAAAAAGTATGTTTCAGGAAACATCTGTCCTCCTGTCTGTGCGCAATGACTTATCGCTGCAATGACACAACAACTACAGTAACTAATAAATTGTTACTGAATCAGTTTTAATTATTACTATCTACCTAATTCGATCACTTAAGGAATCAGAGAGTATGTGTTGGGTTAGTTAGATGGACACACTTCCAAGCACAGAATAAAGTCACCACTGCAAAACTTCAAAGACCTGAATCACAGAAAAAAACGGAAAAGAAATTCTGTAATATTCCTCTTGACATCACAGAGAACAAGAGATGCTAGCAGCTCTTTGAGGCTTTACTTAGGTACAGCTGTGACTGAGCTAAATACTAATGTCAGCATGGTAACATGATCAGAACGACAATGAAAGCCAATAATTATCAGGTATAATGTTTACTGTATGCAACAGTTTAGTTTACTGTGTTGTCAGTCTGGATCAAAGTGGGGGACTAGCAGGCAGACCTACATTACCATCCATAAAGCCATGTCAGTAGCATGTCTTAAAATCTGATGGCAACTGAAGAAAGCAAAATTCAACACACATGAAAAGTGTTTTGTAATTTTGGAGGTATGTGAGCATGCCATCGATTTCTACCATCAACAGTCAAAGAAATTACATTGTGTTTGCGATATGAGGCTCATTTTATGTCAAAATGACCAGAAAAACTGCACTGCCATAAACACATCCTCAGCTGCGCCTTTCCTCTGACCCAGTTGGGTTTGTTGAGAGTCAAGAAATTACTAAATAGATGCAAAGGAAAAAAAAAAAAAATTTGCTGAGGAAAATTGCATAATAGCTGCAACCGTGCTACTGCTGGCTTTGTGCAACAAGGAAAATAGAGTCCTTGGATCTTGTTTGTTGATGTATCACAGAAAATGAGAGATTTAGCCAAAAGTCTCTTACTGAAATATTACTCTTAAATTAGCAAAAACAAAAACTTTTGTGATTGTGAACATCAAATTTTCTGATGCTATAGATTTCCACAGCAGCCAATATGTGTTTAAAAAGTCAGATTTTACTGCTAGAAACTTTCAGTGAACTAGCAGTAGGCCTTGGGGGTTATAATAATGGTAGGTTTGGACTTCAAATTTAATATTTATTTTCAGAGATACAGTCCAAGACAGACGTTGTAACATAGTCATTTCAAGCGGATATTGTCAGTGTTGTCCAGTTTTCATGAACAAAGCCACAGTATTTCAGTGAATCAGTACAGCCATAGGCCTTGTGTGATTAATATAGCCATGGTGTGTAAGTGTTGTTGTATTAGTTACAGTTGCTCAGATCCTTGATGTTGAAAACTTTTGTGGGATAACAAGGTCATCCAGCTTGACTTTGAGCTATATGACCATCTCAAACCAAGAAACCTTCCAACAGGGGCCGATACATTATTCAGAAAGTTCTATTTAAAGTAAATCCACAGTTCACAGTTTTGCAGTTAGTTTTTATGTATAGCATTTGTCACTATATGTCATACAATATTAGATTTTCTTTCTCTTGTTTCCTCACCCCTACAAATGAATGGCAGTGAAAGGTTTAAAGTACACTGGGTTATGTTATTTTAAACATATATATAGTACATTTACAGTACGCACAAAAAAAAAACCCCAACTGGTTATTACAGGTAATGTTACTGTGGATTTTATAGGGTCTCTATTACAATGTCATGACAGTGGAAAAATTTGTATTAGCCAAGTTTAGGCTGGTCATACCAACATTTAAAAGAGCTAAATCTCACAAGTAAATCAGTTACTGTGAATGGAGTCACATATTGGCTCATACCCGCAAATTATATCAGCACAACTCTTTCATATCCAGTTCAGCTTTGGTCAAATTTGAGGATTGAGTTTGAACCATTAACCAATAGCGAAATTCTAACTGACATTCTGCAAGCTTGCTAGCTGGGAGAGCTATTGCAATTGACTATTGCTTGACTAGAGCATCTTCCCAACTGGCTGGTGAATTATCCATTAGCGAAACAGCTATGGTAGTTTGAGAACTAGCTGTGCAAGCAGTCACTATATCAACAAGCTTTTAGCACCAGCTACTTTGGGAGGACATGCAGATTAACTGTGCTTTGCCACTTTCTGGTGAGAGCAGGGCTTTACAGGAGCCAAGCTACCTAAGTTGGGTAACATTTAAAAGTTGGATATATTGCAACTTGTTAGATGGCTACATTGGGTTAAACAGAAGTGAAATAATTTACTACAGCACAGTGTGTCTATTTCATAGAGGTGCAACCCAAAGCAACTACTGTATTTGTATCAGTTTATGTCATAAAAATATCTGATTTTACATCTATACTGTTATTTATACTGGAAGTGGACTTGTACTAAGCCTAAAAGTTTTTGGAAATCGACTGTAAACTGCCTAATTTCCTGTTTGAAATAGCTTTCTACTTCCACTTATAGTTGTGATATATCGTATGTATGAGTTCAGCTACTCACATAGTACCATTTTATTTTACCCATGTACCCAAATTGGTAAACATAAAAACAAAAAATCTGTCTTTGATCCCCACTTCCAAAAAAGGAAAAATAAACTAAGTCTAAATAAAAACTGTATATCAGATAATGGTCCACGTGGAAATGAATAATAGAAATAGAATGGAGAGTTTTAACCAGTGGGATAATACAACTCAGAAGAGCTCATTGGGGCTCAAGTATTCCATGATTTTTTTTAAGAGCTGGAGGTAGTGCATACACAGTATACAACAAAACTGATTACACCCCTGTGCAAAATCACTAAAATGTTAAATTATTCAAAATAATGTCCATTTATGATAACAAAAGTGAGTACACCTATGATTTCCAGTTAAGGCTAATTGCATGAACAAGGTTCTAAAAGAACCTGTGGACATCACAGCTTCCTCAGTTTTGGCCTAGGTTGTGTCTAATGCAACATTACTGCACATGATAAGGAACCGCCTCAACAAGTAACAAATCAGATTGTGAGACTTCATAAAGATGGGAGGTACAAGAGCAGCAGTGGGCTACAGAACATAAGATAATAAACAGTTGCAGCAGTGCTTAGGAGGTATGGGAAGAGCCATACTACCAGTAACAGAAGGTGCAGTGGCCGTCCTCGAAAAATGATTTACTATTTACACAAAATTGCATTGAAAAACAGATGGATAAGTGTGTCTGACTTATCACAAGGATTATCTGTGGAAACTGGTGTCTCAATGACCGATCAGACAATGAGAAGGACATTGTATAAGGTTAACTTCTACGGGCAGTGTCCAAAAAGACAACCAAGACAACACAAAACTGCAAAATTAAACTTTGCCAAAGAAGGTGAAAAGAAGCCTGGTGAATGCTAGCAGCAATTCTTTGGTCAGATGAAACAGAAACAAATTTGTTTGGATCTGATGGGGTCCAGCATGCTGTCAAAATTAGCCAAAAATGACATTCAATGACTCCTTATAAAAAAATACATAGGTTTGAACCATATGAATATCTATTTTTGCTCATCATGGCCATAAGAGGGCAAACCAACAAGAGACATATCTACTTGGGAGCATATTTTTGATATTTGCCCTTAGGTACTAGTGCTGAAATGGTAGGCTACTGTAGCTTACAAGGTTGGATACAACTTTTTATCGAGGTTCCTCAATTTTGATGTCCATTGACCAAAACCTGTAATATTTCCAAACAGGGCTTTTTAGAGTGCACATCATTCTCTCTGCGGCTGGATTGGTTGTGAACTCTCTGTCGTCATTACCACATGGCTATTGTTGAATAATTCGCTCGTTTCAGCTTGATTATATAATCGTATGTAGAATATTTGCTGACAGCCCTTGCGCAGGCCTTACCTAGACTACCACAGTGACTGCATATTGCCAACTAGAGCTGGGTGATATGGACCAAAAATTATATCTCAGTATGTTTAGGGTGAACGGCATACACAATATATATCTTGGGATTTTCTATGAAGTGGGATAAGTGTTCAGTTGTAAGTCAAAGCCGAATATGGGATTTCATAAGGCTTTTTATTAAAACAGTCTGTGATCAAAATAAAATGTAATCCCTTTTTGAAAATATACAGCTGCATAACAAGTAAATGAAAAATTATAAAAAATAGCCTGTATTACATAAAAATAGGCCTATCTCTAAGATGCCCATTCAATTGTTTTCAACAATAACAGACTGATTAAAATAGAGTAAAATTAAAGGTTTTCTTCCCTGCTTAACAAAAAAGGCAACTGTGCAAAAACAATAAAAATCTTTTAAATCCAAACCAACTCCAAATAACTGTTTTTATTTATATAAACCAGGTCTTTTTTGGCAGTGTGGACTTGTGTGGAGAACTTGTGAGCAAGTTGGGCTGGCTTCGCGCGTAGATGCAGAGGGAGAGTGGGGGCGGGGTTCCGTAGAGAGTGTGAGAGAGGAGAGATGCAAACACTGGCATGGTTTTACGGAAGAAACGGCTTATGTAATGCAACATCATACTATATTGATGTAAATGGTATTGTCTCATCCTATATCTCGTTACAAAATATATCGATACCTTAAAAAGTCGATATACTGCCAAGCCCTAGTGCCATCCGAGATACATGGAGGTTGGAGTGTGCTGATATGGGGCGGCATCGATTCAAAAGGTTTAGGGGAGATGACATTTATAACTGGCACTATAAATGCAAGTTTGTATACCCAAATACTGAGGGAAAAGAAGCCTCCCAGATTTTTCGAGAGGAGAAAAGGAAAAACTATGACCTGACTGACTTATGTCCCTTGACTTGAATCCATAGAACATCTTTAGAGTATTTTAAAACAGAGGGGAGAGCAACAAAACTCCTCCAGTAAAGAGCAGCTAAGAAGAATCACTTATGAAGAATGGCAGAACATTTCTCCACAGATTTGTGCAAGAGTGGTATCATCCATGCCTAGGACAATCGAATCTGTCATAACAATTAAAGGCAGACATAAAAAATATTGTTAAAATAAAAGAATGAAATCTGAAAACGAAGGGTATACTGACTGTGTACTGACTTTTTTGGTTCTGTTGGTTCTTAAATATTGACCTTTCATTATAGTTTAATAAGTCAAAAATTTCTGTTTTTCAAATGTATTGGTTTCATTGTACTTGGGCTAAAAACAAATAAAATTGTGAACATTTGTGCCAAATTTGGAGAAATTCCCTCGAGGTGTTTGTGAGATACTGCGTTCACGAGAATGGGACAGACGGACAGAAAAAACCTGAAAACATAAGCTATGGCTGTTGCTGGTGCAGAGGCATAAAAAGTGCCCTAATAGCTCTTTCGGACAAAATACATAATTAAAAATAAATGCAAAGGGAAAACGTCAAGATTACAGTTGGTTTTGTTATTTTTGACAAAAAAATAAGAAAGCTATTAGGATAAATCTTAAAAACTCTCTTGATCATTTTACATGAACTTCCAAGATGATTCCCAACTTGAGCTCATTTTCCCTTCTACTATCAAGTCACGCAGGATTTTCACAACGCAGGCCTTTAATACCATTGTCAGGTCATGAGGTAAAAAAAACACCTGTGCAACACCAGCGAGCTTTATCCTGCACTGCCCAACAAATCTGAAAAAAGCTGACGATCTTGTTAAAAAGCTCTTCAGTATTAACCTGGCCAAATGTCTGTATATTGAACTTAACATATTTACAACTCTGTATTTTTTAAACTTACATTTGTTTACATTTTGGCAAATCTGCACCATGAAAAGTCACACTGAAGTAACTATAAGCAGTTCTGGTTTGCACTGTAACCATGGATGTACAGACGTGATTACTTTGATACTGAAGAAAGCATCTAAATATGATGATTATGAGGGAAGATTCGTTGTAAAGAATGTGTTTTTTTAATATGATTTCAAATCTGATTTTTGAATGTTCATACTCATTGGTTTCAAATTTCAATAAAATGGACGACCAGGTTCCTTAGAGAAAATAAAAATAAATATTACTGCACAAATTTGGATGCCATTTTCATCTGTTGAGTGGACTACTTGTTCATATCTGAAAAATGTATTTGTATTTGTTTACACCCCTAACCATATACCTGGGCCAAGAGGACAGAGTGAATCCATGTCATTATTCAAAGTAAAAACAGCAAGTACTTTCCTCCACTAGTTCCTCTCCAGCTGAAGGTGTGCTAATTAGTGAAATTACAATCACACTGCTATGGTCTTTGTCTGGAATTTAAACTTGCATTCAGTCTTCAGTAGCTTTATGTCAGTCTCCCTCAGTGTATTAGTCTACATAGTCATTGGAAGTCATTACACTTTATAGTATATATACATTTTGTGGCCTATTTTCAGTTCCTGTCTTAGCCTCAAAAAATTATGTTAATTTGGCAAGAAGCAGTTTTTGTTTCTAAGAATAAATGTTTAAGGCCACATTCATAGATTTTTTTTGGCCAATTGGGGGAACCCCAACAAGCCGGAAACACAACATTGTTATAGCTAATGTGTTGCCAATCATTTGCCTATTTATCATCCAGCTGACACAAAGCAACATTAGTATTCAATTGGAGAGACACTCTTCGTACCTCTGGTTTGCTCTCAACCAACTCCTGAGAAAAGCATTAGGAAATATTCTGGAAATAATGTTGACGATAAGGTCATCTGTGGGCAGTATGACTAAAACAATGAGTTAAAGGTGTTAAAACTCAGTAAGTTAAAACTCCATAGAGCTGAGGAGAAATGCAGCATTGGGGATAATTCTCTGTGAGTTCATCACTACAAAAGGACACCTCTCACATTACACACAGTAATTTGATTAATTGTAAACATTTGAAATATTGATTCATGCAGTTTTCGCTAAAAGGTGTTTAAAATACCTTAAGTTAGTTATTGCCACAAAAATATCTACAGAGTAAAATGTCTATTGGCAGCATGACCATGAAGATGAAATGAAGAAGTAATGTTAGTTAATCTGTCTAATATGTTAGACAGTGATGGCAAAATAGCTGCCTCCCATCTGATTCACATAGCCACTGTCATTGTTCAGCAAAGGTCATCAAATAAAAGATAGTCATATCTGTGTCTGTTTATTTGTTGTTACCAGGGATCCAAAATTCAAAGCTCAGTGCCACCCTGGCTTGATGCATGCCCCACCTTGGCCATTCCAATCAAAATGCCCTGCATACACCACTGCTACCAGCAATGATATCTAAGAGAGGAAATATGCAAAATCAAGTGCATACACTCACCGAGTACTTTCTTAGGAACACCATACTAATAATGGGCAGGGCCTCCCTTTGCTCTCAAAACAGCCTCAGTTCTTCGTGGCATAGATTCCACAAGATGTTGAAAACATTCCTTTGAGATTCTGGTCCATGATGACACGACTGCATCACATCATTTCTGCTGATTTGTCAGCTGCACATTCATGCTGCAAATCTCCTGTTTAACTACATCCCAAATGTGTTCTATTGGATTCCGATCTGGTGACTGAGGAGGCCACTGAAGTACACTGAACTCATTGTCATGTTCATGAAACCAGTTTGAGACGACTTTTGCTTTGTGATATGGTGCATTATCATTCTGGAAGTAGCCATTAGAAGATGTTAAACTGTGACCATAAAGGGATGCACATGGTCAGCATAAATATTGAGATAGACTGTGGCATTCAAACTATGATTGATTGTTATTAATTGTCCCAAAGATTGCCAAGAAAACATTCCCCACACCATTACATCACCAGCAGCAGCCTGGAACTTTGACATAAGACAGGTTGGGTCCATGGATTCATGCTGTTCACTCCAAATTCTGACCCTACCATCTGCGTGTCTCAGCAGAAATCCAGATTCATTAGACCAGGCTACGTTTTAACAGTCTTCAACTGTCCAATTGTTGAGCCTGTGCCCACTGCAACCTCCGATTTCTGTTATTGGCTGACAGGAGAGGAACCCGACGTGGTCTTCTGCTGTTGTAGTCCATCCGTCACAAGCTTCGACATGCTGTGCATTCTGAGATGCTTACTTGCTCACCACAGTTATAAAAAGTGGTTATCTGAGTAACTGTAGCCTTTCTCTCAGCTCCAACCAGTATGACCATTCTCCTCTGACCTCTCTCATCAAAAAGGTGTTTTCATCCACAGATATGCTGCTAACTGGATGTTTATTTGTTTTTCACACCATTCTGAGTAAACTCAAGAGACTGTTGTGTGTGAAAATCCCAGGAGATCCGCAGTTTCAGAAATACTCAAACCAGCCCGTCTGGCACCAGCAATCATGCCACAATCAAAGTCACTGAGATCATATTTTTTCCCCATTCAGATGTTTAATGTGAAAATTAACTGAAGCTCCAGACTTGTATCTGCCTGATTTTAAGAACTTCACTGCTGCCACTTGATTGGCTGATTGGATGATTACATGAACAAGCAGGTGTACAGGTGTTCCTAATAAAGTGCTAGGTGAGAGTATAATAGCCTGTAATACCTTAATCCAGAAATGATAACATCAAGGCTCTTTACAAAAATATAGTGACCATGTAGCAGCCATGGCACAAGCTGTATGTTGTCTTTACAGAAAAAACACCATAGATAAGTTAGTGTATTTACAAGGACATTTTATTCTTCTTTGTAGACAATATATATTCTCGTTTGTTCATGTTTGCCAAATAGTATATTTTCATGTGTGCATGTAGTTGCAGAGGCTGGCCTGCTTGTCCAGAGGGCTCTGTTTATATCTCACAGACTGCTAGGCCCCAGTGTAACCATAGGAGCCATAGACCTACCAGCTGACGACGTTTTTTTTTTTCTGTTTCAATAATGGTAAACAATCTCAATGTAACGGATTAATAGTAATCTTTCAGTGTTCACAGCATTTTCTGAAAATCCGGCTAGTCATCCGTATCGTGTAGATCTTTGAGCCCTGTTAATCTTCGACAGAGTAGCTGCATCATCACTACACAGGCATCCATATCCTAACGTATTTACCTCAGCAAGGGTAATGCCAGTGTAATATAATAACAATTGCATCAGCTAAAATCAAATTATTCCCTTTAAAAAGCCATCGTAATACGCGAATAATACACTATAACAACCTAAAATGTGGTGAGCTCTTAATATTACTGATGTTATGATAGAAATTGGAACATTGGTTGCGGAATCTGTTGTGAAAATAAAGCGATTATATGTACCTTCTCAAAGATTTTAGTGTCAAAATCGAATCCCCAATGTATTATGATCCAATGAAAAGCTAGCTACCTGAGCTAGCATATGCATATGTGCCGATATAGGCAGTTCAAGCGAAGCTATAGAGAGAAGGGTTCGCTAAATTGAATTAGCTAAGGAAAACAATACAATTTTAGGTGCTCTGGTTTACTGGGGAAGTTATATACGCTTTAAAAATGATCACACCCTGATGTCAGAATAGTAACAGTCCGCTTTACAATTCGGTATATGTCTAATTTTCAAAACTGTGCTCATTTGAGTAAAAATGTAACGTTTTGTGCTGCTTCGATTATTATTTCAACTAGCTTCTCGGACAAAAACACAACGTGACGCCTAATGGCCAATGGTGGGAAAAAATATTAAAATTGAGATTTTATTTAAGTTCCATGTTGGATATTGGAATATGATTAAGCCGAATAGAAGAGTACAGTGTAACTGTTAAAAATTCTTAGTTCCCATGTCTAAATGCAAGTATCTTGCTCATTCTTCGCCGACACCATTCATTTACCAGGTTTTCTTAAGCTGGTTTGTCGTGACGGTAGCAGCATACGAGACAGAAACGGTACTTAGCATAGCACCGAGCTATCTGGACGGTGATGGGTACATTAGAGAAAGACTTCATTCACTTCAAAAGACGTTATTACCTTTGGAAACAGGCGGATAGGGCGAGCGTACTGGTGAGCTTCTGCTGTCCGGTGCTGAAAGTCTCTGCCTGTGTACCAGCCTGCCGTCCGAGCCGCTTCCACTCGGGTTGGCGGGACTGGGACAACGGGACGTCGTCGGTCCTGTGTTGCTCCGGCTACTGAGGAGGAGGAGGAAGCGGAGCTGGTTGGGCTGTGCTGATTTCCACGCAAAAGCTGGTATGGCACCGTGGCGCGGATAGGTTGCAACTGGACCGTGGTGGTGGTGTTGCTACAAGAAGGGCAGGAGGCTGTAGGGGAGCGGCAGTGTTTAACCCGCTGTTGGGATGAGCTGGCTGCTCTTGTTGATGCTGACATGATCCACCACTTTGACTTGATGTAGTTATTTATGTGAAAATATGAGAGGTAAGATACGATTTCCCATTGAATGGATCACAATCTAATTTTAAGGTTTTGTTTTTCAGCACACGACCTATACGCTATTCATATTAACAAACTTAGCAGGCTAGGTTACCAAAGTTTCTGAAGTTCATCCACGACGCCAACTCCAAAACAGTGTTCACCTTACATTTCTGCGATGCTAGCGACAAAAAAACTACAAAAGTAACGCTTCTTTTTCCGTGTCTGAGTACAAACAAAAACAGCACACCTGTATTGTTACTTAAGTTTCTGCGTAAACAGCGTTAGTATCGCGTTATTTAGTCAAATTGGCTGCTGTCTTTATTGCAGCTCCTGACCACTCTACCATAATTTCCAGGACAACAGTTGACGGTTGAAACTACTGACAGAAGAGGTTGGACTTTGGGTGGGACCACAGCACTACGGATACTTTCTGATTGGTCCTGCACTACTTCCTGGGTAATTCAATGGGTTGTTTAATGGATGTATGGAGGCTTTAACCAATATAAATGAGATGCAAGTTAACCAGAACTGATTTCAGGGCGTGCTATTGGTTGGTGACCGCTGCACAGCCATACGATGTATTTCTATTATGTACATCAACTTGATATGTTTGTATACAATGAAGTGAGTGACCCCATTTTTTTAAATGTTATAAATGAGCATAAGAAAAATCTTCTATTACCTTCATTTTAAATAATACATATATTTTCAGAGATTAATACTCGGAAAATTGGTAGTTACAAACAAAGTGCAATCTAGGTTTTAATTTTTCACTTACCATTATTACGAAGAACCAAAGTCAAACTGTGTGAGATAGTGTTTGTTATTAACTGGTGGCTGTACATCCTGACACGGTCCTATGATCTTACTGGAAATTGTTTTCTGTTCCTGATTCACACAAAAAAAAAGAAAAAAAAGAAAAAAAGAAACCAAAACAACAAACAATGCATGCTTGTTGACGTGTATTAAGAAAAGTCACATTTCAGAGATGCGATAAAGTCATTGTTTTGCAAGTCACGAGTCTCAAAGCTTTGCTATAAAGTCCCAAGTCAAGTCCCAAAAAAAGACGAAAAAGTCCAAAGTCCCAAACAGTTTCAGGTCAAGACAGCTAAGTTGCAAATCAAGAATGAGTTTCACATTAAGACCATCAAATCAAAATTAAGGCTAACATGTCCCAAGTCAAGGGTAACAAGCTCTAGGTCAAATTAAAAAAAAATCAAAATGTATAAGTCTCGAGTGATTAACAGGAAGTGCCAAGTCAAGAAAAAAAAGTACCAAGTTAAGACCATCCAGTCCTACATCAAGAGCAAATCATGCATTAATGGCATCAAATTATAAATACAGGCTAATGTGTCCCAGATCAAGACAGGTAAGTACCAAGTCTAGTCGCACATCAGGAACAAGTCCCATTTCAAGTCTCAAGTAAAGAGAAATAAGTCCCAAGTCAAGAACAAATCTCAAGTCACAAAACAAGGCTAACGGGTCCCCAGTCAAGTCCAAGTCCTACAACTGTGTTCGAGCCCTGAAGAAAGTATTATTGAATGTAGAATATTACCTAGTATATTTCTATTTCTTAACAATTTAGCTATATTATTTCTGCTAATAAATCATCCTAATACAAAATGATTTAATGTAATCATAGCTGGTGATAAAACTTTTCTTTCACACAGAGAGACAGTATAAAGTTAAACAACTTTCTTCAAATTTATTCTTAAAGTAATTTGTCGTCCACAGTCACATACAAGAGAACACAAGCATCAACAGATACTTAAACTCAGGGAATAGGATGGGTCATAAGAAAAGATTTTAGTGAGAGGGAAAAGATGGATAAGTGTCTCCTTCTAAGGTGCAATATGAAAGGTACCTGTACATGGATTAAAGGCACAACAGGTTTGAAGAGACCAAATTTGATCATGTACAAACAATCAGAGGTACAAATAAAGTATTCCTGGGTAAATTCATGACTCTATACAAATGTATTACATCCTCTCAGCAGAAATTCTGTGCTTCATTTAAAAGCTCATATTTATCAAAATAAACAAAAAAAAGTAGGACATCAATCCAGCCAACTTCATGTAAACATGTAAGAACATGATGCAAACCAGAATGTACCCATCAATCTAAGAAAACAGTGCTCGGGAAAAAAAAATACAGATGAATGAATGGTGAAGTGAAATCCCCTATATTTTTTACAGTGTTTATCAACAACAAAGCACAACAGATAACAAAGATTTATGCCAATAACATAAATCTTCAAACAAAAGCTGGTATTGAAATACTACCCAAGAAATAATACCAAACGCAAAAAAAAATATCCAGGCCGGGTGCTATCAATGCCTTGGGAAAAAACTAAGTAGCTGGAATTACCTGTGCTATAACAGCTCTCATGCGCTCAGCTCTCAGGCCCAAACAGTTTGATACTTAAAACACAAACAATAACAACATTATGTGGAGTACCACATCACTATTCAGTATTAAAAGAGATACAGTAGGTCTCGTGCTATTAACAACATTCAATGTTTAAAAATGTAAAAAGTGGTGATACAGCTTAACCTCTTAGATATACACTGAGTACAGTATATCCTATCTTGAAACATTTCTGTAGAACCAAAAAGTGCTGAAACTGTATACCGAGCAAAATCAGAACTAAAGGCATGTGCTGTATATTTAACTGCATTCTAATGAAAAGTTTGTTCCATAGACAGAAGAAAGTGAAGACTAATGGAAAATACAGAGAGAATAAATAAAACAATTAATTAATGGTGGTAGAAAAATGTGCTGGATCAAAAGGAAAGCCATGTTCAGGGAGCAAATGCAAACATGGTGGTCACTTGTAGGGAATAATAGTTGTAAAATACTCGAAACATTATTTGTTGGAAGAGGTTTTGTTGCTGCATATAATGTCAAATATAATAAATGGCATCATACTGCTTATGACACAAGAGCTGTAGTTATTAAAAATATTCTTACCGCACATTTTCACTTTATCATTCAAACAAATCTACACATGTTGCAGCTCCAACATAAATAGATGATTCAAAAGACCTCACATTTTTTCTGTGTGATTCCTTGTCGAAACGCTAAGCTTTGAATAAAGATATTGCTTCATCATCTAGGTGCCACATCCTCAAATGAGCTCAAATGAAGTGGGGTTTTTCAAGTAGCATTTTAAATGACTCCCTTTTGCAAACAATAGATAGCTCACAGCACAAGGACTATGAAACCATATTAAATAAAATATCAACCTTCACTTGAATGATAATTCCAATTTAGTACAACTTGGGTCTCATTTCTGCAGTTTGGCTCACTGTGCATATCTGTAATAAAAGGACTGTACTCTCCAAGCTAATTGTGGATATGTGGCAAATTTGACGCATTGCTAAAAAGTCTGGCGGCAATAAACACAGTAGTCAAAAGAGTTCTGTACAGACCTAACATTGAGATCCAAACCTAGCCCATAAATTTGTCTTTACAACCCATCTCAACTGAACCTGACTGGTACTGCCAAATTTGACACCTTAACTCAACCCAAGACCTGAAGTTATACAGTATTTAGACTTTACTACTGGGAGCTTGCCAAGCTAATGCAATGCATTGGCTACAACTGTCCTTTCTCTACTACTTCTGGGCATAGAGTATCTACTTGCAACAAAAGACACACAAAGACCCAGACAATTGGCACCATTAGAGAGAGAAATTTGAATTTGTTGCTTGAAAAGAACCAAACACAAACCTAACCTAAGACCATAGCTTTACACACCAAAAACCGAAACCCCATACTTTGTCTGGACCTGTCAGTTTAAGGGCAGGTATCAGAATTCTTGTAAAAGAAAATCAGATAATTAGATAGGCTGTTACAAGGTTACCAGGTTAGTCAGACTTATTTGGAAGAGAAAACAAAGGGGAATGCTAACATTATTGCCCAGACTGACCACTGTAAAACATCACCATTGTAAACCATCACAGTGTATTGACCAAATTCTTGGTTCAACTTTGACCTATCATACCAATTATAGTTTTGGGCAATGGTAGATTAATACCTTCTTTTCAGGTATCTTTTTTTTTTGGCTTTACCCCGCTGACTTTTATGCAGCAGTGTTCCCAGATCTCAGAAAATTTCTTGATGAGTGTTTTTTATCACTGATAGAAACCCAAGTTTTAATAACCCATAATTATCCTTTTTGCAGTTAGACAAAATCATTATAACACTGTACTTCCTGACAGCATTCATAGTGAAAGCAGCACAACAAGGAACGACTCAACCACAAGTCCATTCAGTTCCTACAAAGCAGGGATTTCCATACTTCCTTTCCAATTTATTTTCATTTAATTTCCATAGCTCTACTTTGAAATTAAATGAGCAGGGAGAGGATATAAATTCAATGCTTTGCAGTTCTACAACTTTTTTATGTTTTATATAATTTTAGTGAGCTTTTATTTGTTCATAATCCTACACAATCACATTTGCTTCAATTTCTTGTAGAACTTCTCACATAACCAGCAATCTGCAAAGTTCACCACAGTGTGAATTTGTGATGACGGCACTGATATTAAAATTCAGTCGAACTAGGCATTATGAAGCACAGAGTTCTCCAAAGTGAAGTCATACTGAAAATTAGCCAGATTGTAGTTAATATCCCGGGACAGCAGCACATCAGGAATGAGGGGGAATCCTGTCTGCATGTTCAGGACATGAGGAGCCAAAGTGAAGGGGATGTCCCCGAGGACATCCAGGAGAGTCGAAGCAGCGTCCACTGCCGAGGGCCCTGCTACTGGCCCTGTGGTAGGTAAAGCTGTAAGGAGCTTTCTGTCGATTGGTGGAGCAGGATTTGTGTAGGATGACTGCGAGGAATAGGAGACACAGATTTAGTTTCAGTGTACAGTGTTGAAACAGAGTCCGTTCAGATATTCCTTTTACACTGTATTCAGACCCTTTCACATTTTTCACATTTTATTATGTTGCCATCTTATGCTAAAATTGTTAAAATTCATTTTTTTCCTTCATCAATATACATTCAATACCCCAAAAATGACAAAGCACAAACAGAATTTTAGAAATTTTTGCAAATTTATTTGAAAGGAAAAACTGAAATATCACATTGACATAAGAATTCAGAGCCTTTGCTATAACAATTGAAATTTAGCTCAGGTGCCTCCCATTTCTCTTGATCATCTTTGAAATGCTTCTACTCCTCGATTGGAGTCCAACTGTGGTAAATTCAATGATTGAACATGATTTGGAAAGGTACACACCTGTCTATATAAAGTCTCACAGCCGACAGTGAATATCAGAGCAAAAACTAAGCCATGAAATTGAAGGAACTGACAGCAGAGCTCAGAGACAGGATTGTGTTGAGGGAGAGATCTGGGGAAGAAAAATATGTGCTGCATTGAAGGTTCCCAAGAGCATATTGGCCTCCATCACTGCAAAACTCCACCGATCTGGGCTTTATGGCAGAGTGGCCAGACAGAAGCCTCTGCTCAGTGAAAGACACATGAAAGCCTGTTCTGAGTTTACAAAAAAGCACCCAAAGGATTCTCAGACTGTGGGAAACAAGATTCTCTGGTCTGATGAAACCAAGATTGAACTGAATTGGCCTCAATTCTAAACGTCATATCTGGAGGAAACCAGGCAATACTCATTAACCTGCCCAATACCGTGCCAACGGTTTAAGCATGGTGGTGGCAGCAGCATGCTGTGACAGTGTATTTCAGCAGTGGGGATAGGGAGACTGATCAGGGTTGAGGGGAACTTGAATGGGGCAAAGTACAGTACTTTATGAAAACCTGGTCCAGTGCGCTCAGGACCTCAGACTGGGCCAACGATTCACTTTCCAACAGGACAATGACCCTAAGCACACAGCCAAGACAACACAAGAATGGCTTAGGGACAACTCTTTGAATGTCCTTGACTGGCCAAGCCAGAGCCTTGACTTCACCCCCATATCGAACATATCTGGAGAAACCTGAAAATGGATGTCCACCGACAGTCCCCATCCAACCTTACAGAGCTTGAGAGGATCTGCAGAGAAAAATGGCAGAAAATCCCAAAATCCAAGTGTGCGGAGCTTGTCACGTCATACCCAAGAAGACTCGAGGATCTAATTGCTGTCAAAGGTGCCTCAAATAAATACTGATTAAAGGGTCTGAATTTTTATGAATGTGATATTTAATTTGAAAATCAATTGTTTATTGGTAAATACTAAAATCTGAGTATATTTATTTTTTTCTGTTTTGCAGGTTGAACACACTACATTCTAAAATTTTCAAAAAGTATGTAGTGTGGGATTAGGACACACCCAAAATGTTAGTGATCCCCTGTAGTAATGTGTAGTGCATCCTCTAGCCCAAAACTTTAACTAAGGTAATATTTCAGTCAGGACAATCACGTCAAGGTTTTCACCAGTTACTGTAGCAATATGCATTTAAGTTTGGTTGTGTGCTAATGTTCTGGAACGAATCTGAGCAAGTTTGACACAGACTGTCACTGAGCTCATAAACCCACCTGGTAGACCTGAGATACACAACAGTAACTGACTTTTGTTGGTTCAGTCATGACTACATAGGGTTTCCCAAATGGTGAAATTTGGATGAACTGAATCATGTCCCATTCATGTTTTAGATGTATTTTGTGTACAGTGCAGCACTAAGTTGCACTGAATGTTGACTATCAACCAATTTTTATTAGCTGAAATATCTATTTTGTTCACTAGAGAAGCAATGATCAGATGCGATAAAAGACACCTTATAATGTGGTAGTAAGTTATCTAATTATTTTTTCATTAGATTCTATTCAACACAGTGAGATTATATGTTGAAAGAAGAAAAGAAAATATCTCCGGGCTTGGTCACAACTAACTAAAATCAGTTTATTTCAATGGAACTGCTGCGATCAGTGGATTTACTCATGTATGAACTAAGTTTGTGTAGCTTTCACCAAGAATTCAACTCTAGTGAACTCTGACATGGAAATTTGTTTTTAATTGCAAACTGTCTTGACATTACTGATCTTTGAGGGAAAAACAGAAAGTTTTCCTCTTCTTATCCAGTTTGTCATGAACAAAACAAGCCTTAGTCAACTGTAGCTACAGCACGACCTATAGTCGCTACATCACCAAGTTTCCAGCACTACACAATTCATGAGGACTCATGAATGAATTTCAATGTGTTACTTTCTGGTGTAAAAGGGCTGCTGTTTAAACCTGAATTTATACTAGAAAGAAGGGGTTAACAGGATTGCTACCATGGATTATGACAGCATAGACCTGCCACCTAAATGTTAATGTTTTGTAGAGAACAACTGTTAAGAAAATAATAATAATAATAATAAATAATAATTAACAGATAACAACTTTGTCTACTATACATAGGTGGAGAAAGTTGTTATCTCTCTCATATATATGCCAAGCAAAGGCTCACAGCTCTGGCTACCCGCCTGAAGAGATACACAGGAGAAGCAGAAGCCAGGAAAATAAATAGGTGTTTTCCACCGAACCATCCAAAGTGTACTCTCAGTGGCAAGGTGATAACACGAAACAGATCCTCCCAGGGCTGAGACTCAACAATTCTGGAAGACAATGGTGAACATCCAAGAACGAGTGTCAGGTATGAAGAGCTGGACAGCACCGGGCCCAGACATGATCCACACCTACTGGCTAAAGAAACTGACTGCACTCCATGAACGCCTGGCAGCACAAATGAACCAGCTGCTGATGGATGGGACGCACCCAGAGTGGTTAACCCAAGGGTGGACAGTCCTGATCATGAAGGACCCCCAGAAGGGCACGATCCCATCGAACCACCGGCCAATAACCTGCCTCTGTACAACATGGTAGCTCCTGTCAGGCATCATAGCGGCTAAGATGAATAGGCACATGGCCCAATACATGAGCAGGGCCCAGAAATGAATTGGTAGTAATACCAGGGTGCTAAGTACCACTTACTGGTCAATAGAGCAGTCACCCAAGACAGCAAGACCAGGCAGACCAACCTGTGCAGTGCCCGGATTGACTACAAGAAGGCCTATGACTCAATGCCACACACATGGATACTGGAACGCTTGGACATGTACAACATCAACAGGACACTAATAGCCTTCATCAAGAACTCAATGGGGCTGTGGAAAACAACTCTGGAGGTCAACTCAAAGCCAATTGCACAAGTTACCATCAAGTGCGGCATATACCAAGGTGATGCACTATCCCCGCTTCTGTTCTGCATAGGCCTGAACCCCCTCAGCCAGATCATCTCAAAGAGTGGGTACGGGTACCAGTTCCGAAGCGGAACAACCATCAGTCACCTCCTCTACATGGATGACATCAAGCTGTATGCCAGGAATGAGCGAGACATCGACTCACTGATCCACCTCAGCAGGATCTACAGCAATAACATCGGAATGTCATTCGGACTACATAAGTGTGGTCGGATGTATCAAAGAGAGGGAAGATGATCAGAACGGAGGGGGTTGAACTACTGGAAAGGCAGCATTGCAGATGTTCAGGACAGCTACAAATACCTTTGGAACCCAGGCAAATGGGAACCTTGAGGACGCCCCAAGGAAGTCAGCCACAGCCAAATACCTACACAGAGTAAGGCAGGTCCTGAAAAGTCGGCTGAATGGGAAGAACAAAATACGGGCCATCAACACGTACGCCCTGCCAGTCATCAGATACGCCGGTATAATAAGATGGCCAAAGAAGGAGATAGAGGCCACTGATATCAAGACAAGAAAGCTCCTCACAATGCATGGAGGGTTTAACCCCAAGTCCAGCACCCTGAGACTATACACTAAGCGGAACGAGGGAGGCAGAGGACTGGTGACAACAGAACCAGTGTCCAGGACGAAACAACCAACATCCAGGAATAAATCAGGAAGATGGCCCCCAAAGATGAACTGCTAAGTGAATACCTCAGGCAGCAGAAACCCGATGATGCAGAGGAGGAGGAGGAACCATCATGGAGGGACAAGCCCCTACACGGCATGTAACACTGACAGATAGAAGAAGTGGCTGATATCAAGAAATCCTACCAGTGGCTGGAAAAGGCTGGACTGAAGGACAGCACAGAAGCACTAATCATGGCAGCACAAGAACAGGCACTCAGTACAAGATCAATAGAGGCGGGGATCTACCACACCAGACAGGACCCCAGGTGCAGGCTGTGCAAAGATGTTCCTGAGACAGTTCAGCACATAGTAGCAGGGTGTAAGATGCAGGCAGGAACAGCGCACATGGAACGCCATAACCAAGGGGCTTGCATAGTGTACAGGAACATCTGCACTGAGTATGGGTTGGATGTCCCAAGGTCACAATGGAAGACACCTCCTAAGGTAGTTGAGAATGACCAAGCCAAGATCCTATGGGACTGCCAGATCCAGACTGACAAACTGGTGATGGCTAACCAACCAGACATTGAATTGATCGACAAACAACAGAAGAAGGCAGTACAGATAGACGTAGCGATCAATGACAGCAACAGCAACATCAAGAAGAAGGAACACGAGAAGATCGAAAAATACCAAGGGCTGAAAGAGGAGCTACAAAAAATGTGGGGAGTAAAGGCAACAGTGGTGCCAGTGGTAATTGGAGCACTGGGGGCTGTGACCCACAAACTGGGAGAATGGCTACAGCAGATTCTGGGTACAACATATGAGGTCTCTGTCCGGAAGAGCGCAGTCCTAGGAACAGCTCCCAGGCCTCTGGTAGAGGACTCGAGCTTGAGGAAGACACACAACCACCCCCCATGGGAGGGGGGTGAGAGGGAGATTTTTTTTACTTATATATACACACATATACATATACATATATATACATATGTACATATACATATACACACAAACACACACATATATACACACACACACACACACACATGTATATATACACACATACACACACGCATACACATACATATATACATATATACATATATACACACACACACATATTTTATATATATATATATATATATATACACACACAAATGCACATACATACATATACACATATGCACATACATATATATATATACACATATATATATATATATAAAAACACAAATACATACATACATAAATATACACATGCATACATATATATACTCACACATATACTTATATATACTCACACATATACATACATACACATATATACATACATATATACATACATACACATATATACATACATACATATACATACACATACATATATATACATATATGTATGTATATAAATGTATGTGTGTGTATATATATATATATATATATATATATATATATATATATATACATATATACACATACATATATATATACACACATACATATATATATATATACACATACATATATATATATATATATATATACATATATATACATATATACATACATATACATATACATATATATGTATATCTTAACCTTAAGTTGCCTCAATTTCTGTGTAGTGTACCTTAAGGTGTCTCTTCAGGTTTGTGGTTTTCTTCCCAGTGATACTGTTGCTACAGGGCTCCTCTCCTGACAACAACTTATTACACAATCACTTTTTCTCTCGTGGCGTTAGGTTTGAGGTGGGTCTACACGTCAACATATTATATTGCCGTACTCTTCTTTTCCCCTCGCTGTATGTTATCTGATCATAGCTAGGTCCATTCTAGCACTGCTGTGTGTTAATAGGTGCACTGGTGCGCTGATGATTCGAGAGTGCAGGAAGAGAAATGTGCAGCGCAGCCATTCAAAGGAAGACATTTAAATTATGTCATTGTTTGAAAAAGAATACCTCTGTAATTTAATCTACTCTTTTTTGTCAAGAAAAATATAGAGAGACTTGGGTTAAGTTTTTATTTATTAAAATTGATTTTAGTCTCATCTTTTTTTGTCAATGATAATGCATGTTGATATAGTAACAGTTAGTGTTTAATGACGTCAGTGCTGTCTCTTCATTGTCTCATCTTAGTCATGGAAAAAAGGTCATTAATGAACATATTTACTCATAGTTTTCGTTAACAAAATTAACATTGCTTAAGCCAAAGGCCTGGATATGAAATTCATTCAGAGTGGCTGTTTTGAGACTTTGTTTTGTCCTTCTAACATGTAATTAAAGCCAAATGTTTGACTAATTGCAAAAAA